>NC_069505.1:591064567-591269567 GCF_027579735.1 Bombina bombina | reverse complement strand
GGAGTTATGAAACTGTTATACCCCATACAGAATACCTTAAAGGGACAGTTAAAAGCTTGAGATTTTTCACAGAAAGTGACCTGTAAATCAGTCAAATGAAGATGATCTGGAATCTAATGAGACTTAACATGAAAAGCTTGTGTCTGCGTGTAAACTACATGACATTTGCCATTCCATAACTGTGATGTATTGAGTGTGTTATTACACTAAGTGCACTCTAATCTTTTGTGGCAATAACTGTTTCTATCTTTTGATTGAAGATTAACACAGTTCAAATGCAAGATAGTTTCCTTTCAAGTATCCTTCATGTTGCAATGTGGATTACAAGGAACTGTTGCTGAATTTGTAATTAAAGGGATACTAAGCCCAAAATGTTTCTTACATGATTCAGATAGAGGCAATTTTAAACAACTTTCTCATTTACTCCTATCAAATTTTCTTCATTCTCTTGTTATCTTTATTTAAAAAGCAGCAATGTAAAGCTTAGGAGCCAGCCCATTTAAGGTTCAGAACCCTGGGTAGCGCTTGCTTATTGGTGGCTACATTTAGCAAACCAATAAGCAAGCATAACCCAGGTTCTCAACCAAAAATTGGCCGGCTCTTAAGCTTTAAATTCCTGCTTTGTATTAAAGATAGCAAGAGAACGAAGAAAAATTGATAATAAGAGTTAATTAGAAAGTTGCCTAAAATTGCTGCTCTATCTGAATCGTGAAAGGAAAAAAAAATTGGGTTTAGTGTCCCTTTAAGGGCTTTTGAGCGTGTATTTTCACTTACGTGCGCTAAGCTTTGGCCCTTGTGTTTATAACCAATCAGTTGTATGGGTTAACTATGGAGGTTTTCTTGGCCAGGCTATAATCTATTTATTTTAGATTTGTGTTTTTCTTGAGCACACTGGGGTTTTTTTGTAGTGGGTTTGAAGAGTGTGAAGAGGGTTCAATAAAGTCTTTTTTTTTAATTTGGGATTGAGTGCAGCCTTGTCATTCTTTGATGTCAACCTATATTGTGGATATCTTTCTCTTTATTTTGCTATTTTATGACTGCTTGCACCTCATTTTTATCCTTACCCATGTGGTAGACTGCACACTTCCGTTTGAGATATAATAAACTACATGAGTTTGTTTAGCCTTTGCAGGGGTTAAACAGTTATATGCCTACAAAAGTACAGAATTTCAATGCACTTATACATTAGAGGTTTTCTTTTAGCACTTTTTAGTCTATGTAAAATATTTAGTTTTTTTCCCCTCTTAGATGGAAAGTCCTCAAGATGTCCCGAAAGAACGTGAGCTCTCTGAAGACACGGTGAGATACCACCCCCCCCCCCCTTGTACTGGATTTGTCTGTATGAAAATGAATTCCCTAGGGGCTCTGTCAAAGGGAACCCTATTTAGTTATTTTAGTATTACAAGTTTGCAGTTCAATCCACATAAACTTGGTGGCCTACACACAATATCAAGTGGCACAGGCTGATCTATAGCCTTTTGATCAGTACAATACAAGGAGTTTGAATGTTATTTGGGGTTATATTGAGCATGGCTAGTTTGCCAAGAGGACATAGAGATCTGAATATACCACAACTACTTTTCTCAAATGTTGATATAGAAACAACAATTCAGCAGAAATGTAAATGTTAAAACCACTTTTATTTAATTAAAATGTCATAACACAGTAAACGTTTGTCCATTTCAACACATTTAACTCTAAATGGCATAGGACCTTGTTATGTTTTAACTGGGATCTCAAAGGTCTCAATCAAGACCAGGCCCTTCTGGTGTTACAAACAATATTTAGCCACAAGGGGGCCTAGTGGGGTCTGGGAGACTGCACCATGCCTGACCCACTCTTTTTGTGCCTTCCCCACAGCAAAACAGGGCTCACAGTTTACAGAAAATGTATGGATTTGCCTTTACAAATATGGTGTCAAGGTTTTCAAGATGGCTTTCTCAATGTGGCCACACAGTGAAGCTTCCATATTTGTGCAGGAAGGTTCCTCAAGTGTATATCTTCAGTTGCTTAAAGGGACAGTCAAGTAAAAAAAAACTTTCATGATTTAAATAGTGCATGTAATTTTAGACAAATTTCCAATATTCTTTTTTTACCAATTTTGCTTTGTTCTCTTGATATTCTTAGTTGAAAGCTAAAGCTAGGAGGTTCATATGCTAATTTCTTAGACCTTGAAGGCCGCCTCTAATCTGAAAGCATTTTGACAGTTTTTCACCACTAGACGGCGTTGGTTCATGCGTTTCACATAGATAACAATGATCTCAGAAGCTCCTAGGAGTCAGCACTGATTGGCTAAAAATGCAAGTCTGTCAAAAGAACTGAAATAAGGGGGTGGTTTGCAGAGGCTTAGATACAAGGTAATCACAGAGGGAAAAAGTGTATTTATATAACTGTGTTGGTTATGCAAAACTAGGGAATGAGTAGCAAAGGAATTATCTACCTTTTTAAACAACAAACATTCTGGTGTTGACTGTCTCTTTAATAACCAAGGAGGTAAGATAGAAAAACAGCTCCTCTTACCCCTATGGTCTGCTGATTTTAAACAACCAGAAGGGCCACTGTTGAAATGAGGGGCCCCGTCACAGCCTTTACCTTAGTGTTCAGTGAGGTTTATTTGCTTTGTGCACTAGTTTTATCCACAAAACCTGATATGCACCATAGGACGTTTATATCAAAGGGTTAAGATGTCTTTTTCACTGTGATGGTTAAAGTAAATTTCTGAATTAAATGGACATGAAAAAACACCTCTTACATTAATTTTAATATTTGTGTTTTTCCACAGTTCCCTAGAGAGGAAAACGAGCACATTTCGAACCAGTATTCAAACCCCACACATTCTCAAAGACCCTGGCACTGGTGTGTATTGCTTCTGAATATGTATCATACAAGTCATCGCTGACTCTCTGAGCAGGTGCAGTGTTTGAATACTGGTTCACAGGCCCCCAAAGCATATGTGCGTATGCCCTTGAAAAACTAATACATTTTACTAGAAGCATTTTTTCCAATAAAAGTATATTACAACAATGCTTCTATTTTTAATGGAAATGCACTCATGCACGTTGCATTTTTGACCTTCCTATCCCTTTAAGTGTGTGACTTTGCTGCAGGGGCGTATTTAGATTTTGTGCTGCCCTAGGCACTCAAAATTCTGCTGCCCCCCCCCCCCCCCAGGTTTAAGGCCTTTTTTTTTAGACATAATATTTTTGGGGCAGGGTGTAAAAAATAAAAATGTCTTTTTAAGTAATGTTCACCAGGACTTGCATTCACTCTTGTCACACACACACACACACACACACATATATATATATATATATATATATATATATATATATATATATATATATATATATATATATATATACATTATTTTGCAAGTCAGATGATTAAAGTGTTTATATCAGAAAAAAAATATCCTTCACTGTATGATAGTTTGTCAGTAGGTAGTTGTTTAACCTTAAACATCTTCTTTGGTGATTATTTAAGCAAAATATCTGCTTGGATAAATATGTAATGAATGTACAAACTGGCCTTTAAAAGTACTTAAAAAATTCAACAGTAGTTATGATAGGTTTAGGAATTGTATCCTAGGGGATAAAGTCACATGATACAATCATAATAAAGTATATACTTGTATTGCTTCTGAATGTATTAAATGCATACAACATATTTTCAGTTGTGTTTTAAGTCACATAGTTGTATAGATTCAGCAATAAATACTTATTCTTTGCATGTATGACAGATAGACAAACAGTAAATGTACAAGTATTTAGTGACTAATCCGTTTAAGTATTTTAATGCCTAATGAAGATGTATTGAAGGGAGAAAGTCATATGCTGTTTCACAGTGGTCACGGTGTAGTGCACACTGCACTGTGTAGTCTGTGAGTCTCAATCACGCGGTGGAGCCAGGAAGAATACTGCATTCCCTCTCAGTCCAGGCTGCGCAAGTGAGCTCCGCCTCCACTGTCACCACGTCATGCGCACCAACATACAATCCCATAGGATAGCAATAGCTGGGCCAGTCATTTAAGTCATTAGTATTTGTTTGATTTAGTTACCCGGCCCTGAGTTCAGTAGAGTGGCCCTAGGGACTCAAAATTCTGCTGCCCCATAAAAATCTGCTGCCCTAGGCACCGGCCTTGTTGGCCTATGCCTTAATATGCCCCTGCTTTGCTGTGTTTCTGAAATACATAAATATTTCACAAGTAGAAAGGTGCACGTAGGTGACTGTAGGAATATTCGGCTGATACCACTGTAGGGTGACAGTGACATCATTCTATTTAAGATGAATTAAAAACAAAATAAGTGAGAGATGCATTTTTTTAAAGTTAATCTGTGAGGTTCTTTAATAAAATATCTATTGACTTGTATTTTTATACTCCTGCTTCTCTGTACCATTTATCACTAATATATCAGCTATAAAAAGGTCACTTTGCAATAAAATATGATATGGACCCCATATGACATTCATATCAGTGTTAAACTGTTCTTACATTGGGATCAATAGTTTACTTTTCCAGATAGAAAAACCTCATGAAAATATAAATGAATCTGAGATCTCTGAAGAAAAGGCAAGACGTCTTCTTTTGTTTAAATTAAGTGACATAAGTGCAAAAAGAAAATGCTCTAATTGGTTAAATTGCATAAAACTGTTTAACGCCTGTAAATATCAACAAGGTGCTACTGGGAGCCTGCTGAACACAGGTGAGCCAATGACTAGAGGCATATATGTACAGCTACCAATCAGCAGCTATCTCCTTGTAGTGCATTACTGCTCCTGTGCCTACCTACGTATGCTTTTCAACCAACAAGACCATAGCAGAGCCAATTTGGTAATATTATTAAACTTTAAGAGACTTTTTAATTTACATCTATCTGAACCACAAAATAATAATTTAGACTTTAACGACCCTTTAAAACACATTCAGTAATATAATAGTGTTTTATTCAAGGGACACTATAGTCAGAATTAAAGGGACACTGAACCCAAAAGTTTTCTTTCGTGATTCAGATAGAGCATGCAATTTTAAGCAACTTTCTAATTTACTCCTATTATCAATTTTTCTTTGTTCTCTTGCTATCTTTAATTGAAAAAGAAGGCATCTAAGTTTTTTTCTTGGTTCAGACCTCTGGACAGCACTTTTTTATTGGTGGATGAATTTATCCACCAATCAGCAAGGACAGGTTGTTCACCAAAAATGGGCCAGCATCTAAACTTACATTCTTGCATTTCAAATAAAGATACCAGGAGAATGAAGAAAATTTGATAATAGGAGTAAATTAGAAAGTTGCTTAAAATTGCATGCTCTAAATCACAAAAGAAAAAAATTGGGTTCAGTGTCCCTTTAAACTTTCATGATTCAGATAGAGCAGCAATTTTAAACAATTTTCCCATTCACTTCTATTATATAAATGTGCACAATCTTTTTATATTTACACTTACTGAGCATGTGCAAGAATTCACAGTATATATGTAAATGCTTTTTGTGATTGGCTGATGGATGTCACATGATGCAAGGGGGAGGGAAAATTGAACTAAAATTTGTCAAAAAAAAACCCCACTACACATTTTTTTTTTTTATTTTGCTTTTGTTGATTATGTAGTTTTACTGTATTTACCGATACTTTTATGTAAAACATAATTTTTCATTGCATTTAAATGTTTTGAACCATTTTAATATTCATCCTGCAGCTTTTTCTGTATATTAGTTCATTTCCAGTTTGCTCTCATTGCAACTTGTTATTCAACAAATTACTTTTATTTTTGACACTCTGTTGAAGATTCATAATGTATATTAAGGCAGATTGTCATGTCTAAAGCAGTGTACCAGGGCTGTAAGTTTATTTGGTGGGGAATATATTAAATGGCTTCTTTCTTTATTTTATTTGAATGTATTTATTTTAAGACCGAGGTATAGCCTCAAATATTATACATCACATTTACGTCACTCAGGACAAATTTGCCAATCTATTCTAACCATACACAAAAAATAGAATGCAGTATTAACTAAATTGTACATCATTGTCATCCCGCAAATAAAAGCACATATATCACGTTGACATTTTAACTCAAATGACAAAGCATAAGCTTTAGACATAATTACAGTTAGTTATCAACATAAATCAATGCTGTTTTCTCGATCAAGGCAGAAAAAAAACATAATTTATGTAAGAACTTACCTGATAAATTCATTTCTTTCATATTGGCAAGAGTCCATGAGCTAGTGACATATGGGATATAAAATCCTACCAGGAGGGGCAGTTTCCCAAACCTCAAAATGCCTATAAATACACCCCTCACCACACCCACAATTCAGTTTAACGAATAGCCAAGCAGTGGGGTGATAAAGAAAGGAGTAGAAAGCATCAACAAAAGAAATTTGGAAATAATTGTGCTTTATACAAAAAATCATAACCACCATAAAAAGGGTGGGCCTCATGGACTCTTGCCAATATGAAAGAAATGAATTTAGCAGGTAAGTTCTTACATAAATTATGTTTTCTTTCATGTAATTGGCAAGAGTCCATGAGCTAGTGACATATGGGATAGCAATACCCAAGAGTCACTAGAGAGGGAGGGAATAAAATAAAAACAGCCATATTCCGCTGAAAAAATTAATCCACAACCCAAAAAAATACGTTTTTCATTTTTGAAAGAAAAAAACTTAAATAAAAAGCAGAAGAATCAAACTGAAACAGCTGCCTGAAAAACTTTTCTACCAAAAACTGCTTCCGAAGAAGCAAATACAAAAAAACGGTAGAATTTAGTAGGTGTATGCAAAGAGGACCAAGTTGCCGCTTTGAAAATCTGATCAACTGAAGCTTCATTCTTAAAAGCCCAGACTGATCTAGTAGAATGAGCTGTAATTCTCTGAGGCGGGGCCTGACCCGAGTCCAAATAAGCTTGATGAATCAAAAGTTTCAACCAAGAAGCCAAGGAAATAGCAGAAGCCTTCTGACCTTTCCTAGGACCAGAAAATAAAACAAATAGACTGGAAGTCTTCCTGAAATCTTTAGTAGCTTCTACATAATATTTCAAAGCTCTTACCACATCCAAAGAATGTAAGGATCTTTCCAAAGAATTCTTAGGATTAGGACACAAGGAAGGGTCAACAATTTCTCTACTAATGTTGTTAGAATTCACAACCTTAGGTAAAAATTGAAAAGAAGTCCGCAAAACTGCCTTATCCTGATGAAAAATCAGAAAAGGAGACTCACAAGAAAGAGCAGATAACTCAGAAACTCTTCTAGCAAAAGAGATGGCCAAAAGGAACAACACTTTCCAAGAAAGTAGTTTAATGCCCAAAGAATGCATAGGTTCAAATGGAGGAGCCTGTAAAGCCTTCAGAACCAAATTAAGACTCCAAGGAGGAGAGATTGATTTAATAACAGGCTTAATACGAACTAAAGCCTGTACAAAACAGTGTATATCAGGAAGTATAGCAATCTTTCTGTGAAATAAAACAAAAAGAGCGGAGATTTGTCCTTTCAAGGAACTTGCAGGCAAACCCTTATCCAAACCATCCTGAAGAAACTGTAAAATTCTAGGAATTCTAAAAGAATGCCAGGAGAATTTGAGAAGAACACCATGAAATGTAAGTCTTCCAAACTCTCTAATAAATCTTTCTAGAGACAGATTTACGAGCTTGTAACATAGTATTAATCACTGAGTCAGAGATACCTCTATGACTTAGTACTAAGCGTTAAATTTCCATACCTTCAAATTTAATGATTTGAGATCCTGATGGAAAAATGGACCTTGAGATAGGTCTTGGCCGTAACAGAAGTGGCCAAGGCGGGCAACTGGACATCCGAACCAGATCCACATACCAAAACCTATGTGGCCATGCTGGAGCCACCAGCAACACAAATGATTTTTCCATGATGATTTTGAAAATCACTCTTGGAAGGAGAACTAGAGGCGGGAAAATGTAAGCAGGATGATAACACCAAGGAAGTGTCAGCGCATCCACTGCTTCCGCCTGAACATCCCTGGACCTGGACAGGTATATGGGAAGTTTCTTGTTTAGATGAGAGGCCATGAGATCTATCTCTGGAAGACCCCACATCTGAACAATCTGAGAAAACACATCTGGATGGAGAGACCACTCCCCTGGATGTAAAGTCTGGCGGCTGAGATAATCCGCCTCCCAATTGTCTACACCTGGGATATGCACCGCAGAGATTAGACAGGAATTGGATTCCATCCAAACAAGTATCCTAGATACTTCTTTCATAGCTTGGGGACTGAGAGTCCCACCCTGATGATTGACATATGCCACTGTTGTGATATTGTCTGAAAACAAATGAACGGTTCTCTCTTTAGCAGAGACCAAAACTGAAGAGCTCTGAGAATTGCACGGAGTTCTAAAATATTTATTGGTAATCTTGCCTCTTGGGATTTCCAAAGCCCTTGTGCTGTCAGAGATCCCCAAACAGCTCCCCAACCTGAAAGACTCGCATCTGTTGTGATCACAGTCCAGGTTGGCCGAACAAAAGAAGCCCCTTGAACTAAATGGTGGTGATCTATCCACCATGTCAGAGAGTGTCGTACATTGGGATTTAAGGATATTAATTGTGATATCTTTGTATAATCCCTGCACCATTGATTCAGCATATAAAGCTGTAGAGGTCTCATGTGAAAACGAGCAAAGGGGATCGCATCCGATGCTGCAGTCATGAGACCTAAAACTTCCATGCACATAGCCACTGATGGTAATGACTGAGACTGAAGGTGCCGGCAGGCTGCAACCAATCGTCTCGTGTCAGAGACAGAGTCATGGACACTGAATCTATCTGGAAGCCTAAAAAGGTGACCCTTGTCTGAGGAATTAAGAAACTTTTTGGTAAATTGATCCTCCAACCATGTTTCCAAAGAAACAACACTAGTTGATTTGTGTGAGATTCTGCAGTACGTAAAGACTGAGCTAGTACCGAGATATCGTCCAAATAAGGAAACACCGCAATACCCTGTTTTCTGATTAGAGAGTAGGGCACCCAGAACCTTTGAAAAGATTCTTGGAGCTGTTGCTAGGCCAATTGGAAGAGCAACAAATTGGTAATGCTTGTTTAGAAAAGAGAATCTCAGAAACTGATAATGTTCTGGATGAATCAGAATATGAAGGTATGCATCCTGCAAGTCTATTGTGGACATATAATGTCCTCGCTGAACAAAAGGCAGAATAGTCCTTATAGTCACCATCTTGAAAGTTGGTACTCTTACATAACGATTCAAAATTTTCAGATCCAGAACTGGTATGAATAAATTTTCCTTCTTTGGTACCATGAATAGATTTGAATAAAAACCCCAAACCTTGTTCCTGAGGAGGAACTGGCATGATTACCCCTGAAGACTCCAGGTCTGAAACACACTTCAGGAAAGCCTGAGCTTTTACTGGATTTGCTGGGATACGTGAGAGAAAAAAATCTTCTCACAGGAGGTCTTACTCTGAATCCTATTCGATACCCTTGAGAGACAATGCTCTGAATCCATTGATTTTGGACAGATTTTATCCAAATATCCTTGAAAAACCTTAATCTGCCCCCTACCAGCTGAGCTGGAATGAGGGCCGCACCTTCATGCAGACTTAGGGGCTGACTTTGGTTTCCTAAATGACTTGGATTTATTCCAATTTGAGAAAGGCTTCCAATTGGAAGCAGATTCCTTGGGGAGAGGATTGAGGTTTTTGTTCCTTATTCTGACGAAAGGAACGAAAACGGTTAGAAGCCTTAGATTTACCCTTAGGTTTTTTTATCCTGAGGCAGAAAAACTCCCTTTCCCCCAGTGACAGTTGAAATAATAGAATCCAAATGAGAACCAAATAAATTATTACCTTGGAAAGAAAGAGATAGCAATCTAGATTTATATGTCATATCAGCATTCCAAAATTTAAGCCACAAGGCTCTTCTAGCTAATATAGCTAAAGACATGGATCTAACATCAATTTTGATAATATCAAAAATGGCATCACAAATAAAATGATTAGCATATTGCAGTAAGCAAATAGTACTAGATAAGTCAGAATCCAATTCCTGTTCCGCTAAATTCTCCAACCAGAAAATTGATGCAGCTGCAAAATCAGCCAAAGAAATTGCAGGTCTGAGAAGATGACCTGAATATAAATAGGCCTTCCTTAGATAAGATTCAAGCTTCCTATCTAAAGGATCCTTGAAGTACTATCTTCCATAGGAATAGTTGTACGTTTAGCAAGAGTAGAAATAGCCCCATCAACTTTGGGGATTTTTTCCCAAATCTCTATAGATTTTGCTGGTAAAGGATACAATTTTTTAAACCTTGAAGAAGGAATAATAGTAGTACCTGGCTTATTCCATTCCCTAGAAATCATATCAGAAATAGCCTCAGGAATAGGAAAAACCCCTGGAGAAACCACAGGAGGTTTAAAAACAGCATTTAAACGTTTATTAGACTGAACGTCAATAGGACTGGTTACCTCAATATCCAAAGTAATTAACACTTCTTTTAATAAAGAACGCATATACTCTATTTTAAATAAATAAGTAGATTTGTCAGTGTCAATGTCTGAGGAAGGATCTTCTGTATCAGATAGATCCTCATCAGAAGAGGATAAATTATGTTGTTTGTCATTTCATCAACTAAATGAGAAGTTTTAGAAGACCTTTTATGTTTATTAGAAGGTGGAAATGCAGACAAAGTATGACGCCGGAAATTACGAAGTTGCGTCATAAACGTATTTTCTCGCGCCAAGAATGACGCAATAAAGTTTAGCATTTGATGCACCTGTGGGTCTAATACTGCCCGCAATTTGCAAGAAGTAGTCAATTGAAAAAAAAAAGACTAAACCCCAGGTAAGAAATAAATTTCTTAAAATATGTTTATATTCCCCAAATATGAAACGGACAGTCTGCAGAAGGAAATTCATGAACCTGACTCATGGCAAATATAAGTACAATACATATATTTAGAACTTTATATAAATGCATAAAATGCCAAACCATAGCTGAGGTGTCTTAAGTAATAAAAAAAATACTTACCAAAAGACACCCTTCCACATATAGCAGATAGCCAACCCAGTACTAAAACAGTTATCAGTAGAGGTAATGGTAAATTAAGAGTATGTCGTCGATCTGAAAAGGGAGGTAGGAGATGAATCTCTACGACTGATAACAGAGAACCTATGAAATAGACCCCCGTTAGGGAAATCATCGTATTCAATAAGTGATACTCCCTTCACGTCCCTCTGACATTCGCTGTACTCTGAGAGGAATTGGGCTTCAACAATGCTGAGAAGCGCATATCAACGTAGAAATCTTAGCACAAACTTACTTCACCACCTCCATAGGAGGCAAAGTTTGTAAAACTGAATTGTGGGTGTGGTGAGGGGTGTATTTATAGGCATTTTGAGGTTTGGGAAACTTTGCCCCTTGTGGTAGGATTGTATATCCCATATGTCACTAGCTCATGGACTCTTGCGAATTACATGAAAGAAAGAAGCAAAAACAGAAAAAAATCGATATACCTTGTTGGGGTGGGAAAAGAGGGGAAAAAATAAAATGAGAGAAACAAGTTAAATTCATGGTTACATTGGGGTATTCATTTCTTTCTATTGCAAATAACAAAAACTCCGACCCCCTAAATGGAGAAATTAATAAAATTTGTATTTCTGTGGGATATGATTGTATGAGTCTTTTCCATTTACCAAAAAAAGGTTTTAATTTTACTTTCAGCGTTTATAGAAGTATCGAATTGCTCCACTATCAATTGGGCGTACGTTTTATTAGTGCATTCTGCCATATTTGGACTCTTCTTAGATTTAAAGTGTTTTAAAATTAGAGATCTGCCTATCAAAATGATTGTGATTACAAACTTATTATATACTTGGGGTATGGTTTCTCCATGAAAGAAAAAGATGTGCTTATCCCGTAATTTTATTTGTATTTTGTTTAACCAATAATTGATCATGCTCCAAAATTTTTGAATTTTAAGACAACGCCATAGATAATGGTACAAAT
Source organism: Bombina bombina (assembly GCF_027579735.1). Classification (NCBI taxonomy): domain Eukaryota; kingdom Metazoa; phylum Chordata; class Amphibia; order Anura; family Bombinatoridae; genus Bombina; species Bombina bombina. The sequence goes on along the minus strand of NC_069505.1, from coordinate 591,257,577 downwards.
CAGGTGCTGGTGAGTTACATTTACAGCATATGTTATCAGAAGATTTGTTCCATTTTGCGTTCACTGCAGACGTAATATGATCTGATTATTTTTGTATGGGATTCCCTCCAAGAGGTTAATAATGTGGCCTTATCTGTCAGTAGAAAACTTTTTTGGATTATATATGTTGACTGTTGCCACTTGGTCGCTATTCCTTCTATATTCTTTCTGCCTTGAAAAGACTTAAGTGCTTTACATGGGACAGAAACGGAATGATTCCCCTGTTTATAAATATTTAAAAGGGGCTGTATGACTACCCATGAGTTATTGTCCAGGGAGTCTTGAATTCTTTCATTAAAAAAATGGCGTACCTGTAAATAAGCAAAAAACTCTATTGTTTAGCTTAAATTCTCCTTTCAATTTGGATTTTAATGCTTGTTTAAAGTTTGTGAGATATTTAGACCACCCGGGATTGGCTTGTGTAATTTCCTGGATTTTTTGCCAGGCACCTATCACACATTTTCCTTTACAGTGTAATAGTGCCTTTAATGCATACGATTAACTAATTGTTCCTTCAACCCCAAGATTGAATAATGTTCTGTTTCAGTCAGCCAATCCTTAGCTTATTTTCCCCATACCTTTTAAATTATATAATTCAATATCGGGTACTGAAAGTCCTCCCTCTCTTCTGAAATAGAACATTTTGTTTTAGGGCTAACACCCTTTGCCTCCTACCTCACAAAAACACATTTTAGTTTGAATAATGCTACATCTCTATCCTTTAGAAATAGATTTTGTAATAAGTATAATAATTTGGGAAACCCCACCATTTTGATCAAGTTAACCCTACCCGATAAGGATAATGGAAACTTTGACCAAAGTGATAGATCATTGTAAATTTTTGCAAAAATATTTGGGTAGTTTAGCTTGTACCACTCAATTGGGTTTTTAGAAAATTTAATACCCAAATATTTGTCCTTTGCTTCTTTAAATGGACATTCTTTATAACTATTTCTGTTTTTATAAATCCCCAAAAAATCTGATTTAGCTACATTCACTTTATAGCCCGCAAAGGAACTAAACATTCCTAAAATTTGGGTTAGTATGGGAATATTTTTTTTTAGTTATTTAGAAGAACTAATAGTTTATCTGCATAAAGCAACAGAGTGATTCCTCTTTTCCCTAACCAGATACCCTCAATTTATTTTCTAAGATACACAGCAAGTGGCTTAATAGAGGGCACCCCTGTCTTGTGCCTTTCTGCAGGGAGAAGTTTGGCGTAATACTTCCATTAACTAAAATATTGGCAAGAAGATTTTTATAAATCGTCTGTACTAGTCTGAGAAAGTGAGCAGTGATCCCAAATTTTTGTATCACTGTAAAGAGATGATCCCAGGAAATTGTGTCAAATGCCTTCTCAGAATCAATTGCTATAATAGCTATGTCTGTTTTAGGGACAGAATTTTTCTTAAGTTGTTGCCAATAATACTCAAGTTAGCTGTAATTTCCTTAGATTGACAGTTGAATTTCTCCCCTGCATGAATCCCACCGATCTTTGTAAATCAACGGGTCCATCACTTTTTTTAACCTTTGTGCAATAATATTAGTAAATATCTTATAATCGTTATTTAACAATTAAATAGTTCTATATGTATTTATCTCTTCTGGATCTTTGTCTTTTTTCAAGATTAAAGAAATTATTGAAGCAGTCAAATATTTAGATTACATATTTCCTTGGATAAAAATTGTTAAAAAAGGATTCTAGAGTTGGTATTTCCTCTCCCATCATTTTATAAAGTTCTATGGTTATCTGATCAGGGCCGGGAGCTTTGTTCGCTGCTATTGCTTTAATTGTCTGTCTTATCTCCTCCTGTGAAATCAGGCTATTTATCAGTTCCAAGTTTTCCTTCGCTATTTTGGGTAGCCTGATTTTATCCCAGAATTGTGCTTTAGAACTCTGGCATATATCCCCTTCTGAATACACTTTTTGAAAGTATTCAGATATATGTTTACTTATTTCATTAATATTCAGCAATTGTTTGTCCCCTATGCTAATTGCTTCAATGCATTTTTAATTTTTTAATTTTACTAGATTAGCCAGAAACTTTACCGCTGTGTCTATAGTAGAAGGCTCTAGATCTCAACTCTTCTTGTTGCATTTTTTGATTAAGGAATGTTTCCCTTTTTTAACCTTGATACTGTATATTTGTCCCATAAGATTTTAGATGGATCACTTATATATGCATTGAAGCAATTACTCAATCGGCTAGAGGATTGTGGATCTTTGGCCTGCATTTCATGTTTTTTACCTACTAGATGAGCTTTTATCTCTCATTACGGATTTGAATGTTTCCCAAAATATAGTTATAAGAGGAGAACTCACACCACCTCTGTCTCAGCCAAGCTTTAAATTGTGTTTGCCGCTAGATATTTAGGAAAATAAAATTTTGTAAAATTATTGAACTTGAGGGTTTTGATTTGCAAATTAAGGCATAGTATTGCATGATCAGACGTAATAATCTCTTTAATGTCTGTTGACATTTCTGTACCCAATAATTTACCTGACACTAGGAATGTATCAATCCTTGACATTGTCTCAAGTCTTTGTGATTAACAAAGAAAAAAAAATTAGGTCAGGGTTCTGACTTCTCCAAATATCGTTGAGTATCCTTGGTTTCTCTTTCTAACGAGAAACTCCTCAATCGGTCTTGAAAGAATCTTAGCTCCAAGATAAGGTGAGGAATTACTGCCAATTATCTAAAGTTAGAGGATCTCTGAGTCTTACAAGATTCTGTAGAAAATTTTGCCAGTTCTATTAAGTCCCAGTTGGAATTATCTAAAGGCAGTCTTAGTATGTGAAGGCGATATATACGTTACAGTAGGACTAGTAGAAAAAAAATTGTATGAAATAAATGAAAACAATCACATTCAAATTAGTTAAAAATAGTTTAGCAACAATCAAATTTTATAGAAAAAAAAATTGTATTGAAGTTACGAAGGAAAAACACTGATATTTGTAGTTTTAATACTTAAATTAAAGCATTTTGTTTTCCAATGTTTAATGAGTTTAACACTGGCAAAGGCAGGAAAAATATTCTCACATTGGAATGTTTTTATAAATATATTGTTTTTTGTTCCAGATAGAACCTCATGACAATATGAACGAATCAGAGTTCTCAGAAGAGAAGGTAAAACCTGTCACACACCTTTTGTCTTATGCCTGCAGCTATTTCTGTATATTAGAAATATTGCAGTTTCCTCTTATTGCACTTTGTCTACAGGACTTGACTTGTTCACCTACATTTGATTTTTGATGGCCAATTTGTTTAAGGTTATAGATTTAATATCAAGGCAGGCTCTCAGATCTTAATCAGCATATCAGGGCTGTAAAAGGTTTTTATTTGGGGGTGAATGTATTAAATGGCTTTTCATTCTAGATGGAAACTCCTCCACTGGACTTGAAAGAATCTAAGCTCCAAGGAGATCAGGTGAGGAATTAAGGCCAGTTAACTAAAAGCCTACAGGATTCTATAAGACATCTCATCAGATCTATAAAGCCCCAGTTGGAATTATCTAAAGGTAGTTTTTATCTTTAAAACCGTGTCTTACAAAGGGGTGTTCCTTGCATATAGGATGTAAAGACATATGTTACAGTAGGGCTCACAAAAAAATAATTTAAAAATTGTATAAAATAAAGAAATTTAAACTCAGTAACTATTGTGTTGTTAAATCGTTTTTTTTTAAAATTCGTGATAAAATAGTTCTGTAAAATTGTTTATGAAAAATTAAAAATATGAATTGAAATTACTCCGGAAACCCCCCCCCCCCTGAAATTTGTAGTTATAATATGGAATTCAAAGCATAATGAAAATGAGTTGTCCTGCCTCTGCCAGTGTTAAAATTGTTACATTGGTGTTATATAATATATATTAGCTTGTTTCAGCCAACTCTTGCTACTATTTTATGAAACTACATTTTCCTAAGATGCACGTGTCATGTAGTCTTGTCTGCAGGGAACCCACGGGACATGAAATGTAGCAGAAGTGAACTTAGTTTTGCTGTTATAAATTAATCTCTCATTTGTTCTTTTTCTGCTAAATGTCTTATGGTCCAGCCTCTGCTAGTGATACAGTGCAGTGTGATTAACAATAACTTGTTACATATATTTCTTACCTAGGAATCTTACTAGTATATAAGCTGTAAAACGTAGCAAGAGCTTACTTTTCTTGTCTGTCTGTAAGGGAAGTCCTGCTAGCAGTAATCAAGATCATCTCGTAATAAAGTTTTCCATTGTTTGAATATCTGGTCTCTTATTTCTTGACCTGGCAAGAACCTATTTGGGCTAAATTTCCATATCATTGGGATTTTTTTTTATCAAATAGTTTTTTTTTGTTTCAGTTAGAACCTCATGAAAATATGAATGAGCCAGAGTTCTCGGAAGAGAAGGTAAGACCTCAGACACATATTTTTTGTCAATAAAAAAAAACAATAAAAAAAAAAAAACAGCGCTATTTGTAGCTATAATACAGAATTCCAAGCGTATTGTTTTCCTTATTGCGCAATGAGATTCCTGACCTCTGCTAGTTTCATTTTCTCACATTGGAATAGGTTTATCAAATATGTTGTTTTTTGTTCCAGATAGAACCTCATGAAAATACGAACGAATCTGAGTTCTTAGAAGAGAAGGTAAAACCTCTGTCACACACCTTTTTGTCAAGTATGTAATATTATTCCTGCAGCTTTAAATGTATATTAGAAATATTGCAGTCTCCACTTATTGCACTGGTCCTACAAATTATTTTTGATGGTCAATTAGTTTTTAAGGTTATAAATTTTATATCAAGGCAGGTTCTTAGGGCTGTAAGAGGTTTTTATTTGGTGGTGAATATTTAAAAATGTCTTTTCTTTCTAGAAGGAAACTCCTTAACTAGAGTTGAAAGAATCTGAGCTCCAAGGAGATAAGGTGAAGAATTAGGGCCAGTTATCTAAAGGGCTTTGAGCCTATAAGACATCTCACCAGTACCCCTATTGGAATTATCTAAAGGCAGTTTAAAAAAAAAATTGATTCAAGGCATACAAGTAATACAAGATGTTTAACCCTTTAAGGACACAGCTTTCAGTTTGCTCAATTGTTTTATGACGGAAAAATTCCGTCATATGTCCTTAAGAGGTTAAAGTATATATGCATCATACAAGACTATCTATATACCTTCTAAATATACTGTATATGAGGCCACTCTTGGACCCCAGAAAAACAAACCAAAGAAAACTTGCAATTACAAAAGGCAATCTAAACTAGAAGAGACCACTCTTGGGTCTCAAATGACAAACTTTTTTATTTACTTAATTCTAAGTGGAACCGATACTATAGAGTAGAATAGACATGGACTAAAAGGACATTGCCCTATTAAATGGTTCGAGAATTTTAACCTATAGAGAGCTATAGTAATATCCACAAATGGTAGGCTAGGAGCTAAAATGACATAGGTTAAACACTTTAGTTATGTTGGTATCTTGTGAGATTAGGAACTCCTAATATTTACGCTTACCCATGCATTGAGTGTGCATGGAGTTTCCAATTAACTGCTATGGAGTGACATAAACATTAATCAAGATTTACCTTAAAGGAACAGTGAACACCAGAATTTTTATTGTTTTTAAAGATAAATACCTTAATTACCCATTCCCCAGTTTTGCATTGCTAACAGTTATAATAAAACATGTGCTACTTCTGTAATTACCGTGTATCTAAGCCTCTGCAGACTGCCCCCTTATTTCAGTTCTTTTGACAGACTTGCATTTTAGCCAATCAGTGCTCACTCCTCTGTAAATTCACAGGCATGAGCTCAATGTTATCTATATGAAACACTTGAACTAACGCCCTCTATTGGTGAAAATCTATCAAAATGCATTTAGATTAGAGGTGGCCTTTAAGGTCTAAGAAATTAGCATATGAACCTCCTAGGTTTAGCTTTCAACTAAGAATTCCAAAAGAACAAAGCAAAATTGGTGATAAAAGTAAATTGGAAAGTTGTTTAAAATCACATGCCCTATCTGAATCATGAAAGTTTATTTTGGACTTGACTGTCCTTTTAAACGTTGGGCCATAGAGCCTTATTATAATTATAGGGACAGACAATAAAAGCGCCATATTGAAAATAAATATATATATATATAAAGAGCAGAATTGACATTTTATGAACCCTTAAAGTATCCTCAGAAACTCACTAAGTATATTGTAGAGGTGGAAGAGAAAATTTTCTATCCACATTTAATATATGAAGGACTATGGCATAGTTACTTCAAAGGACAAACTGTATAATACAGTACACCATACCAGCATCACTAAAAAGTGCTTAAACAGCAATGTAAAATATACACATGAACAACCAAGTACATGCTACATGATCAGCTTAATGCTATTAGCATACAGCTAGATTTGATGCCTTGGTAACACATAACATATATGTGGAGCTCTCAACCATTATCCTCAGAAGAGGTCGTCGGCACACATGACACTATACAGTTTTTTTCAAGAAGTCTTATGTAAATGTATGTTAAAAGTCCCAGGGAGTGCCACAGCAATGTCTAGTATTATGCAGAGTCCTCTGCTGTTATAATCGGAAAAGAATGGGAGTTGTAGTCTTTAAAGGGCTGTAAGAAGATAGGAGGCTGGCCGTGGCTTCCTAAGGTATCCTCTCGCATTTAGCCCACTCCGGCCTTTAGTGCTTTACAATCCGGTCTTTAATGCTTTTACAGTCAACTGCACATATATCAAGAGACACATAATCTGGTAGAGGGGTCCAAAGTCTGCCTGTCACCCTGACTCTCAATAAGGTGCCAGTGCTGACACGCCTGACATAGTACTGTAGCAGACTCCAACCACTCACCAAATTCTTCCACTCCACTAAATGGTGCCGTGATTTGAGCCACGGCATCTGCAAGTACCGCTCACCTCTTCCAAGCCCGTAGATTAGATGCTGAACCACACGAATTGCTGTGGCGCCTTTCTGCTTTTCCAACGGCATCTCATAAGACAGGTAAGACCCACAGCATTTCTCAATCTGTGGTTCCAGAAAGGGAGGATTATCATGTGGCTTCTTCTTCGCATTGACCGTTGTCAGTTCATTACTAGAGCTGATAGTAATTGAAAAACTAGGATTCTTTATCTTGGTGATCGGTTCAGATATGAAAGTGAGTGCAGCTGGTGGGGTAATCGCCAATGCTCCTACACAAGGCTCCACATTAGTCAGCTGGGGTTTCCATCTGTTCCTGCTCCTTAGTTATCTCATGGTCATGTATTTGGTATGCTCTCTCTAACTTTGATAAGATGGGTTCTATGATCTTCTAAAATAGCTGAGTCCAGCGATAGGAATTTGACAGCTCTCCATGTTGTAAGTAGCAGTAATACTGCCCTGTTTAACCCCATTTACCGGGGGGGCGGGGGGGGGGGTTGAAATCTCTCCTTGCTAGAGCCGCCACAGGCCTCAACCCTCCGGATTCGATATGAGGTGCAGATTTCCATCAAATTTAGCATCAGTAAGACACCATTGTGTCTCTTGAGTGCGAATATTTAAGTTTTGAAGTTGGATGTGTATAATGTTTGCTGATATTTGATGGTTTATTGCTGCTTAAGGTGCAGCCCAGACACGCGCCCCTCTAAAGGCAGTTTTTACCTTTAAAACAATGCGTCTCACAAAGGGGTATTCCTTGCATTTTGTATGTAAAGATGATGCATACGTTAAAGTAGGGCTCACAACAAAACGTAATTTATAAAAGTAATGTATAAAATAAAGAAATATAAACAGTAACAATTGTATTGTTAAATTGCTTTTACATTTGTAATTAAGTAGTTCTGTAAAATTGTTTATAGAAGAAATTAAAAATGTATATTGAAATTACACAGGAAAAAACCACTGAAATGTGTAGTTATAATACAGAATTCAAAGCATATTGAAAATGAGTTTTCCTTTGCTAGTGTTAAAATGTTGTTACATTGGTGTTATATATTTATTAGTCTGTTTTAGCTCACTCTTGCTGCTATTTTTATGAAACTCCATTTTCCTAAGATGCACGTGTCATGTAGTCTTGTCTGCAGGGAACCCACGGGACATGAAATGTAGCAGATGTAAACTTAGTTTTGCTGTTATAAATTAATCTCTCATTTGTTCTTTGTTTTCTGCTATCTGTCTTATGGTCCAGCCTCTGCTAGTGATGCAGTGCGGTGAGAGTAACAATAACTTATTACATATATTTCTCTTACCTAGGAATCTTACTAGTAAATAAGCTATAAAACGTAGCAAGAGCTTACTTCTCTTTTATCTGTCTGTAAGGGAAGTCCTGCTAGCAGTAATAAAGATCATTTTATAATCAAGTTTTCCTTTGCATATCTGGTCTGGTCTCTTATTTCTCAACCTGGCATGAACCTATTTGGGCTAAATTTCCACATCATTGGGATGTTTTTATTGAATAGTTTTTTGTTCCAGTTAGAAGAACCTCATGAAAATATGAATGAACCAGAGGTCTCAGAAGAGAAGGTAAGACCTCAGTCACAATTTTTTGTGCTATTTGCAGTTATAATACAGAATTCAAAGTGTATTGTTTTCCTTATTGTACAATGATACCCGACCTCTGCTAGTGTTAAATGTTCTCACATTGGAATGGTTTTATCAAATAGTTTTTTATGTTCCAGTTAGAACCTCATGAAAATACGAATGAACCAGAGTTCTCGGAAGAGAAGGTAAGACCTCAGTCACATATTTTTTGTCAATCCTTTAAAAAAAAAACAGCGCTATTTGTAGCTATAATACAGTATTCCAAGCGTATTGTTTTCCTTATTGCGCAATGAGATTCCTGACCTCTGCTAGTGTTACATTTTCTCACATTGGAATAGTTTTATCAAATATGTTTTTTGTTCCAGAAAGAGCCTCATGAAAATACGAACGATTCAGAGTTCTTAGAAGAGAAGGTAAAACCTCTGTCACACACCTTTTTGTCAAGTATGTAATATTATTCCTGCAGCTTTAAATGTATATTAGAAATATTGCAGTTTCCACCTATTGCACTGGTCCTACAAATTATTTTTGATGGTCAATTTGTTTTTTTTTGTTTTTTTATTTTAAATTTGTATTGAGGTTGGAGAAATAAAAACAGTACAAAATTGCCGCACATGCAGCCAATATGAAACAAATGATATTTCACAAGATCATTATAATACTTAGCAGTGCGAGGTTTCCATAATATAGTACTGCACTTAAAACAAAAAGATATTAAATCAACCTCAGTTTTTCTTATTATGAGCCAACAAGTATCAACTTCCTCAAAACTAATACAGTATAGACAAAAATATATGGTATATAATATAGTATAAAATTCAATGCGATATAATATAAACTCCCTTAATGGAAAAAAATAATCTGTAGTGAAATATTAGAACTAACATCTCTATATAAACGACCTAGAGCTGAGACAAGGTCGTATACGGAGTTAGTAGGAATTAATGGTCAGTCCTGCTGATCTGAATATGGCATATAGATTCATTACTGAGGTGGTTTGTGGGAGTAAATACTTAGGAAGCAATTGAAAACATGAATAAAATAATGATATAGTTGACATAAATGGGAGTATGAATTGGTTCCTAGGGTTGCGGTATAGGCAAGACAAACCGCACTGTTAACCCACCTAAGCTAGGTGGTTCTTTATATGGGGGGGGGGAGGTGATTTAATATATATGAATAAAACTTTTGAATAATAGTATAATAAACAAGAAGCTCTCAATTGATGGGTAGGAGGCAAGGAGAAAAACTATATGGCGATGAGGGTTTGCTGGAGGATTCTAACCCCTGGTAACCATTCCTAAGTCACTCTATGAATAGCAAGCGGATACCACAAAAATTATAAGGGACTATATCCATTTATATGCACACTCCCACAGACACATACATCTGTACTCATGCACGTATGTTTGGATAAGGCTAAGTTAGGTTCTTGGAGGTATCTGATTATGTAGATCCATTAGGTGTGCGATGGTACCCCTATAGTATGAACATTGTTTGATATTTGGTATGATGAATAATTTTGCTATATGAGTCAAGTAGACACTATGATATAAATAAGCCATTGGATCTAATGAGCATTAGATGCTGCCTCAGCCGCTGGCAGCACCGTCGCACCCAGTGAATGAATTGTGGCAATTATAGTGGTGAGAATGGCTTCCAAAGGATATCTGAGAAAGTGTGAATGCTGAGCTAAAGGATCTCTTAGTATGAAAGCGATAAATTATTTGTTAAGGCAGAATTCACACCTATGCACATAGGTCAGGAGGTATTAGATATTCTAGTAGTGAAACTATCAGGGGAGAAACAAACAGCCTAAACATCCTAATGTAGATTAGTATAACCAAGATTGGATATATATTAACATGTTAGTATACAAATACCCTAGATATCAGTAATATCCTAGTAAGTTCCAATATTACAAAGGTTCTTAGGAGTCATTAGTATATGATGGGCTGTCATCAAATCTTCTACTTGTTAGGGGAAAAAAACTTAGCAGGGCATATATACTGCACTGTTGGGAAACCTTATATGCATGAGCTATGTATAGAGGGAAGCATGAATCTGGGGAGAGAAATATGAATACCCTTATACCAGTAGTACTTAGTTTGAATATACAATGGTCCTCATCTTACTCTAAAAGCCGGGAGTAGCATGGCACACTGAGAGCAGCATATAATAAATTGACTCTGCAAATAAATGGCAGATATATAATAAACAACATGATATATGGAGCAGCATACACATATACTGTATATCAGTACCCCATGTTAATTATAGCCTGCAGAATTAAATTAGGCATGAGAACACTGTGAGAGGAGTTTCCAGCAATTAACATGAACAGAGCACAATATCAAACTTGCTTTCTAAATTTGCTATAGAGAAGCCTCCTAAATTATAATACCAATGAAACCTTATAAGGCAAACTAATAATGTTCTGGAGCTAAACAATAGCCTATTCTTGCTAGCTATCACAGATAGGATAAATGTTGAACTGGGAAATATCTTGCTGAGAATATAGAGAGCATAGGTGCAATGAGAAATAAAAAAATAAAAAAAAAGGGGCGACTGCTATTCTATCCTGAGCAAGGCATAAAATGACATCTACTGCAAACACCACTATAACACATTTAAACAAGGAGCCATCATATAGAATAAGCACGGGGCAACATATTACACTTTTATCTATATTAAAGATCAACAAATCCTTAAGGTAGTAAAGAAGAAAGTCACTAATATCCCAGCAGAATGGAAGGGGTTACCTATACAAGGGAGCGTTTAATAGTAAGAATAACAGTATTGAATAATCTTTCTGCATCAGTCCAGGGGTGAGATGTATTCAGCGGGTCAAATTGTATCCTATTTTCTCGGTAAAGTGTGATAATAAGGACCGCTACGATTAATGCAGCTAGCCTATTCCTCTCCGATTGACAGCAGAAACTGAAGGGTTGCTAAATGGAGGAGAGCCCTGTAAATAAAAATCATATCGCATAGCGGTCCCCAGGCAGTCTATCCACTCTACTCCTAGGATCACATCAAGTTGTAGGGCCAAATAAAGACTCCAAGCTGCACTCAGACCCTCTCCAGCAGGCAAACAGATCTCTGGCAGCATTGCAGGTAGGAAAGTCATGACACTATGTGCGGCCTCATCGGCCCGTGAGTATTTCAGCAGTTCCCCCGGAGTGAGCCTTGGGCCACCGCCCCTCAGAGTGCCGCAATGTAATATTCACCTCCGGCGCAGCATGAGATTCCCCTTGGTCCAAGCTAATGTTAAATGGAGCTGAAGAGATGGCAGTAGATGCTCGAGTAGGTATAGATAGTCTTAGATTTTGAATGTTCCGCCTTATGCATATTGATATCGCTACTGTGGGGGTTATCAATTGCAGGGACTTGCAGAATGTTTGCTTTTGCGCTTGAGATATTTATGGTCTGCTTGTAGGTCCCTTCATGCAAAAGAGCCATACAGTTGACTTTCTCGGCTTCCTCCATCCTGTCACCCAGAGAGGGCTGGTAAATCTTCAGGGCCATACGTGGTGGGCTATTATCAGAGGCGTTAGCAAAGGCCTCCATTAGCAGTCGTTCCAGGCTCAAAAAATGATTTTCTACTAGCCGGAGGGCTTCTTCCTCCCATGCGGGAGACGCCATTTTAACTAGCTTCAAGCGTGATATTTATTCAGAAAGTAACAAGTAGATCGCTGTCAGGACATCAGTTCCTGCAAAATATCCTAAGCTCAGCAGTGTAAGTTACTGCCTGGAGTAAAATGTTTATAGAATTAGTTAGATTTTCCTCAATGTAAACTGATAAGATATATTTAGATTCAGGAGCTTCATTTAGACACGTCTTGCTTGGTTGGTTGCACGCTCCGCCCCCGTCAATTTGTTTTTAAGGTTATATATTTTATATCAAGGCAGGTTCTTAGGGCTGTAAGAGGTTTTTATTTGGTGGTGAATATTTAAAAATGCCTTTTCTTTCTAGAAGGAAACTCCTCAACTAGACTTGAAAGAATCTGAGCTCCAAGGAGATAAGGTGAAGAATTAGGGCCAGTTATCTAAAGGGCATTGAGCCTATAAGACATCTCACCAGCACTATAAAGCCCCTATTGGAATGATCTAAAGGCAGTTTAAAAAAAAAAATTGATTCAAGGCATACAAGTAATACAAGATGTTAAGAGTATATATGCATCATACAAGACTATCTATCTACCTTCTAAATATACTGTATATGAGGCCACTCTTGGACCCCAGAAAAACCAACTAAAGAAAACTTATACAAGGCAATCTAAAAGGCAATCTAAACTAGAAGAGACCACTCTTGGGTCTCAAATGACAAACTTTTTTTATTTTTATTTACTTAATTCTAAGTGGAACCAATACTATAAAGTAGAATAGACATGGACTAAAAGGACATTGCCATATTAAATGGTTCGAGAATTTTAACCTATAAATAGAGAGCTATAGTAATATCCACAAATGGTAGGCTAGGAGCTAAAATGACATAGGTTAAACACTTTAGTTATGTTGGTATCTTGTGAGATTAGGAACTCCTAATATTTACGCTTACCCATGCATTGAGTGTGCATGGAGTTTCCAATTAACTGCTATGGAGTGACATAAACATTAATCAAGATTTACCTTAAAGGAACAGTCAACACCAGAATTTTTATTGTTTTTAAAGATAGATAATACCTTAATTACCCATTCCCCAGTTTTGCATAACTAACAGTTATAATAAAACATGTGCTACTTCTGTAATTACCGTGTATCTAAGCCTCTGCAGACTGCCCCCTTATTTCAGTTCTTTTGACAGACTTGCATTTTAGCCAATCAGTGCTCACTCCTCTGTTAATTGACATGCATGAGCTCAATGCTATCTATATGAAACACATGAACTAACGCCCTCTAGTGGTAAAAAATCTGTCAAAATGCATTTAGATTAGAGGCGGCCTTTAAGGTCTAAGAAATTAGCATATGAACCTCCTAGGTTTAGCTTTCAACTAAGAATTCCAAGAGAACAAAGCAAAATTGGTGATAAAAGTAAATTGGAAAGTTGTTTAAAATAACATGCCCTATCTGAATCATGAGTTTATTTTGGACTTGACTGTCCTTTTAAATGTTGGGCCATAGAGCCTTATTATAATTATAGGGACAGAAAATAAAAGCGCCATATTGAAAATAATTAAAAAATAAAAATAAATATATATATATATATATATATAGAGCAGAATTGACATTTTATGAACCCTTAAAGTATCCTCAGAAACTCACTAAGTATATTGTAGAGGTGGAAGAGAAAATTTTCTATCCACATTTAATATATGAAGGACTATGGCACAGTTACTTCAAAGGACAAACTGTATAATACAGTACACCATACCAGCATCACTAAAAAGTGCTTAAACAGCAATGTAAAATATACATATGAACAACCAAGTACATGCTTAATGCTATTAGCATACAACTAGATTTGATGCCTTGGTAACTCCGGTTAAAAAGTGAACACATAACATATATGTGGAGCTCTCAACCATTATCCTCATTATTAACATTATTAAGAGGTTGTCAGCACACATGACACTATACAGTTTTTTTCAAGAAGTTTTATGTAAATGTATGTTTAAAGTCCCAGAGAGTGCCACAGCAATGTCTAGTACTATGCAGAGTCCTCTGCTGTTATAATCGGTAAATAATGGGAGTTATAGTCTTTAAAGGGCTGTAAGAAGATAGGAGGCTGGCCGTGACTTCCTAAGGTATCCTCTCGCATTTAGCCCACTCCGGCATTTAGTGCTTTACAATCCGGTCTTTAATGCTTTACATTCAACTGTACATATATTTTTTTGATATCTGTCTTATAGTCCAGCCTCTGCTAGTGATGCAGTGCGGTGAGAGTAACAATAACTTATTACATATATTTCTCTTACCTAGGAATCTTACTAGTATATGAGATAAAAATTTTAGCAAGAGCTTACTTCTCTTTTATCTGTCTGTAAGGGAAGTCCTGCTAGCAGTATTAATAAAGATCATTTTATAATCAAGTTTTCCTTTGTTTGCATATCTGGTCTGGTCTCTTATTTCTCAACCTGGCATGAACCTATTTGGGCTAAATTTCCACATCATTGGGATGTTTTTATTGAATAGTTTTTTTGTTCCAGTTAGAAGAACCTCATGAAAATATGAATGAATCAGCGTTCTCTGAAGAGAATGTAAGACCTCAGTCACATTTTTTTTGTCAGTCCTTTAAAAATGTAAAATAACATAGTGCTATTTGTAGTTATAATACAGAATTCAAAGTGTATTGTTTTCCTTATTGTACAATGAGATACCCGACCTCTGCTAGTGTTAAATGTTCTCACATTGGAATGGTTTTATCAAATAGTTTTTTTTTGTTCCAGATAGAACCTCATGAAAATATGAACGAATCAGAGGTCTCAGAAGAGAAGGTAAAACCTTTGTTACTTGCCTTTTGTCAAAGGCTATGTCAGGGCTATAAGAGGTTTGGTGGTGAATATATTAAATCTCTTCTTTCTAGAGGGAAACTCCTCAACTGGACTTGAAAGAATCTGAGCCCCAAGGAGATAAGGTGAGGTATTAGGGCCAGTTATCTAAAGGTCTTTAAGCTTACAAGATTCTATAAGACATCTCACCAGATCTATAAAGACCCAGTTGGAATGATCTAAAGGCAGTTTTTACCTTTAAAACAGTGCGTCTCACAAAAGGGTGCTCCTTACATTTAGTTTGTAAAGGTGATACGTTACAGTAGGGCTCATAATAAAACATAAGTTGAAAATCTTATAAAATAAATAAATGTAAACACTCAGCGAAAATTGAATTGTTAAATAGTTTTTAAATTGGTAATTAAATAATTCTGTAAATTTTTTTATGAAAAATTAAAATTTGTATTGAAATTACTCGGGAAAACTGTGAAATGTGTAGTTATAATACGGAATTCAAAGCATATTGAAAATGAGTTTTCCTGCCTCTGCTAGTGTTAAAATTGTTACATTGGTGGTATTATTATATAATTAGCCTGCTTTAGCCTACTCTTGCTACTCTTTTATGAAACTACATTTCCCAAGATGCACTTGTCATGTAGTCTTGCCTGCAGGGAACCCACGGGACATGAAATGTAGCAGAAGGGAACTTTGTTTTGCTGATAGAAATTAATCTCTCATTTGTTCATTTTCTGCTATCTGTCTTTTGTCCAGCCTTTGCTAGTGGTGCGGTGTGATTAACAATAACCTATTACATATATTTCTCTTACCTAGGAATCTTACTAGTTTATAAGCTGTAAAATGTACCGAGAGCTTATTTCTCTTTTGTCTGTCTGTAAGGGATGTCCTGCTAGCAGTAATAAAGATCATCCTGTAATGTTTTCCATTTGCATATCTGGTCTGGTCTCTTATTTCTCCACCAGGTACAAACCTATTTTGGCTCTTTCCACATTGTTGGGATGTTTTTATCAAATAGTTGTTTTTGTTCCAGATAGAAGAACCTCATGAAAATATGAATGAACCAGAGTTCTCAGAAGAGAAGGTAAGACCTCAGTCACATTTTTTGTCAAGCCTTTAATATTATTCCTGCCAGCTCTTTCTGAGTATTAGAACAATTACAGTTTCCTCATATTGCAGTTCTTAGTCTAAAGGGCTTGACTTGTTCCCCTACAAATATTTTTTATTATTGATGGCCAATTGATAAGGTTATAGATTTATATCAAGACAGGTTCTTAGATCTAATGCAGCGTATCAGGGCTCTAAGAGATATTTAAGTGATGGTGAATATATTAAATGGCTACTTTTTCTAGATGGAAACTCTTCAATTAGACTTGAAAGAATCTGAGCTCCAAGAAAATAAGGTGAGGAACTATTGTCAATTATCAAGATTCTGGGTCTACAAGATTCCTTTAACTGCTGAGCCTTTTCTACCTCCTGTGCTGAGCTGTTTTGGAGTTTTAGGTGCTGATCACATTTAAAGGCATACAAAACCCAAAAATGTTCTTTAGTGATTCAGACAGAACATACCATTTAAAAAAAAACTTTCTAATTTATTTCTAATTAACTTTCTTCATTCTCATGATATTTTGTGTTGAAGATACCTAGGTAGGTATCTGAAGCACAACATGGCAGGAAATTGTGCTGTCATCTAGTGTTTTTGCAAATGGATAATATTCTTGCAAAACTGCTGCCATATAGTGCTCCAGAAATGAGCTGGCTCTTAAGCATACGTCCCTGATTTTCAACAAAAGATACCAAGAGAACGAAGAAAACTTGATAATAGTAGTAATCCCTTTAAGCCTTACTGTAGGTCCCTTTCAGTGAGAAACCCACACATTGTATATCAGCAGAATGGACAAATTCAAACTATACTATTTCATGTGCATATCATATGACAAATAAAATGTGTTAAAGAATAAGTGTTTCCCCCCCCCCCTCAACTTTGTAAAAAAGAAGGGGTTATCCATATATAAAAAAGGCCCAATATATTTATATAAGTGTGATCTGCATATCCAGGCTCCAATGAGCCTTTACTCAAATAAATGCACAATTTCACCAGTTGATCACTGTTACCTTAGTTATTACCTGGCTAGTAAAAGCTTGACCCCTCTAATAGGTACTTCCCCAATAAAAACACAACTCGGAATGTGGGTTACAAAGGCCGCAGCTTTTTATTTAAACAATTACATTATAACCATAAATAACTGAACATTAAATACCCCAGCCAGTGCTTGCCCCCCATAGCATCCCCATTTACCAGATAACATTTCACCTACTCCTCTCCTTAAATCCGGAGGTACCCATACAAATGCTATTCCACACAGCAAGCACTCCGCCACAGCTGCAACAATAATCTAAACGTAAGGGAGGGCAGGCGGGCGCTTTCATCCATACTTACCCTCTGCTCAAAAATGTTGGCGCTCTTTATAGCACCTCCCACCTTTTTTAAAGCCTTCCTCAAGCCCCACCTATCTGTACCCTAACCACTCTCAACTTCCCTACGTCACACCTATACAGGGGTCAAATGCCCTTCCCCTGCATAGGTGCCGTTCAGGGCTTGCTGTATAGGGGTATGTTTATAAAGAGGCCTTTTTGATGAGATGTTACAGGCCCACAGAGACCCCATCCCTACTAAATGTGTGTTTTTTACATTCTTGCTTTAACTTTGCCTTTCAAACAATGAGTCTTGGGGTTTGTTAGGGCTTAAGGGAGCTGAGATCGAGGGGTTTGAATACTTACCCGTTCCACCCAGCTGGCTCAAGCTCTCTGCAGGAATCCGCTACCTCTCGGTTTCTGCGGCATGACATCACTGGCATCCCTGCGTTTCCCCTGTGATGCCAGCCAATAGACCAACAGAGGTGTGGGGTCAAGTACAGAGAAGGGGAGAGGGTCTGTAATTAGCTCCCGAAAGAGGCCCCTCCCAGATGATGACATGTGATGTCATCGACACTAAAAACATTATACAGATGACGACCATGTGATGTCATCCACACTAAAAACATTATACAGATGACGACCATGTGATGTCATCCACACTAAAAACATTATACAGATGACGACCATGTGACATCATGCGCAGCAAAGGGGGGTATTCTTTGCATTTAACATGTGAAGGGGATACGTGTTACAATAGGGCTCTTTAAAAAGAGTAATTTAAAAACTGTATAAAATGAAGAAATAAAAACATTTATATAAATAACAAAATCTGCAAAAATCATATTTTATTGAAAGAATATTTTTTAATGAAATTACTCAGGAAAAAAGCAGTGTTATTTGTAGTTATAATACAGAATTCAAAGCGTATTGTTTTCCCTATTGTACAATGAGATTCCTGGCCTCTGCTAGTGTTAAATCTTCTCACATTGGGATGTTTTAATCCAATAGTTTTTTTGTTCCAGATTGAACTTCATGAAAATATAAATGAATCAGAGTTCACCGAAGAGAAGGTAAAACGTCTGTCACACACCTTTTGTCTTTCTTATTATTCCTGCAGCTTTTTCTGTGTATTAGAAATATTGCAGTTTCCTCTTATTGCACTTTGTCTACAGGGCTTAACTTGTTCTTCAACAAATGATTTTTGACATAATTTTTTTTTTTTTTACGGTTATAGATTTTATATCAAGGCAGGTTCTCAGATCTAAATCGGCATATCAGGGCTGTAAGAGGTTTTTATTTGGGGGGAATGTATTAAATAGCTTTTCTTTCTGGAGAGAAATTCATCAAATGGACATGAAAGAATCTGAGCTAGAAGAAAATATTTTTTTCCCTGGTGGTGGAAGTCTACGAGTCATTACTCCTGGGATTCAACTCCTGACCACTAGATGCCGACAAAGATACAACCCCAGTAGTAATGGCTTGTGGACTCTCACCACCTTATAAATAAAGTAATGTGAGGAATTTAGGCAAAATATCTAAAGATTTCTGGTCCTATAAGATTCAGTACTATAAAGCCGCTGTTGGAATTATCTAAAGGCAGTTTTTACCATTTAACTTCTGAGCTATTTCTACCCCATGTGCTGAGCTATTTTAGAGTTTTAGATGCTACTTATATTTCAGCCCTAATGTAGATAAAAAACAAAATGAGTTCAAGAATGAGGGTTATCCAAATATAAAAATGGCCCTTTGGGTTTAATTTACATAACTTGGATCTGCTCATAGGGGATTCATGAGACTCTCCTCAAATGCCCAATTATTTATGCCACGTCAACACTGTTACCACAGTTATCACTTGACTATTAAGCTATATATAGGGACAAGTTTTTAAAAAGGGGCTACTTGGTGTTAAATCTTGGTAAGTGTGAGGGGAGGCTGTATTGATCTCCAAAAGAGCCACCCCCCGGATAACGACACGTGGTTGTGATTCACACTAAAAGCATTGTAAACGTAATTTGAAAACATTGTTTTTCTTACTGTACAATGAGTTTCCGGACTCTGCAATTTTTACAAAAAAATGAATTTTTTTTATTTTGTTTTTGTTCCAGATAGAACCTCATGAAAATATGAACGAATCAGAGTTCTCAGAAGAGAAGGTAAAACGTCTGTCACGCCTTTTGTCGTTAATATTATTCCTGCATCTTTTTCTGTTTTTAGAATTGCGGTTTCCTCTTATTGCACTTTGTCTACAGGACTTGATTTGTTCTCCTACAAATGATTTTTGACTGTCAATTTGTTTTTAAGGTTATAGATTTTATATCTAGGCAGGTTCTCAGATCCTAATCAGCATTTTATGGCTGTAAGAGGTTTTTATTTGGTGGTGATAATATTAAATGTCTCTTCTTTCTAGAGGGAAACTCCTCAACAGGACTTGAAAGAATCTGAGCCCCAAGGAGATCAGGTGAGGAATTAGGGCGTTATCTAAAGGGCTTTGAGCCTACAGGATTCTATAAGACATCTCACCAGATCTAGAAAGCCCAAGTTAGAATGATCTAAAGGCATATTTTTTTTACCTTTAAAACAGTGCGTCTCACAAAGGGGTGTGTTACTTGTATTATGTAATGATACTTACATTACAGTAGGGCTCACAAAAAACATAATTTAAAAATCGTATAAAAAAAAGAAATAAAGAACACTAACAATTTTTTAAATTTATAATAAAACTGTTCTGTAAAATTGTTTATGGAAAAATAAAAATTTCTATTAAAATGGCTCAGGAAAAACACTGTGAAATTTGTAGTTATAATACGAAATTCAAAGCATATTGAAATGAGTTTTCCTGCCTCTGCTAATGTTAAAGTGTTGTTACATTG
This sequence comes from Bombina bombina, assembly GCF_027579735.1. Taxonomy (NCBI): domain Eukaryota; kingdom Metazoa; phylum Chordata; class Amphibia; order Anura; family Bombinatoridae; genus Bombina; species Bombina bombina. The sequence continues at coordinate 591,237,309 of NC_069505.1, read as the reverse complement.
GTGTTGCATAATAATTAGCCTACTTTGACTTACTCTTGCTACTGTTTTTTTAGATTTTTTTTTTAGATTTTTTTTTTTAAATAATCTTGAGATTTTTAGCAGTTAAAACAAAACAAAGACGTTCATTCACAATAAAAACTGAGTTACTATCATACATAAGACCTTGAGAAAAAATAGGCAAAAAGTAGGAAATGTGGATAACAGAGTAAATCTCAAACTTAAAAAGGCTATAAATCAAAGGTCATACAAATATAATAAGGTAAACCCAAATAAGCAGTTGGGATGAACAGTTTGACATGAAATCTCCTTTCAAATATGTATATCCTCCTTAGAGTAAAGCGACCACTGTTGGGCCTGAGTATAAGTATATAGGATACCGGTAGGATATATTTCTTGTGGGAGAGCCACGATATGAAAACTAAAGTAATAAACCAGAACAAATATTTCTTGTGACTATAGCAACTGGATACCTAATTATTAGTGTAGCAAACCGTGAAACAGTAGAGTGTGCTATCAAAGGTTAAGAATAGCATTAAACAAGGTACTGATTTTTGCTAGTTTTGCTGATAGAAATGAATCTCTCATTTGTTCTTTTCTGCTATGTGTACTTTGTCCAGCCTCTGCTAGTGATGCAGTGGGATGTGAGTAACAATGACCAATTACATATATTTCTCTTACCAAGGAATCTTACTAGTATATAAGCTGTAAAACGTAGCAAGAGCTTACTTCTCTTTTATCTGTATGTAAGGGAAGTCCTGCTAGCAGTAATAAAGATCATTTTATAATCAAGTTTTCCTTTGTTTGCATATCTAGTCTGGTCTCTTATTTCTCAACCTGGTATGAACCTATTTGGGCTAAATTTCCACATCATTGGGATGTTTTTATTGAATAGTTTTTTTGTTCCAGTTAGAAGAACCTCATGAAAATATGAATGAACCAGAGGTCTCAGAAGAGAAGGTGAGACCTCTGTTACACGCCTTTTGTCAAGGGCTATATCAGGGCTATAAGAGGTTTGGTGGTGAATATATTAAATGTCTCTTCTTTCTAGAGGGAAACTCCTCAACTGGACTTGAAAGAATCTGAACCCCAAGGAGATAAGGTGAGGAATTGGGTAATAAAGATCATTCTGTAATCTGGTTTCTTTTTATTTGCATATCTGGTCTGGTCTCTTATTTCTCCAACTGGCAGGAACCTGTTTGAGTTAAATTTCCACATCACAGGGATGTCTTTATCAAATAGTTTTTTAAGTTTCCAGATATATTCTCATAAAAATAAGAATGAATCTGAGTTCTCTGAAGAGAAGGTAAAACCTCTGTCACACACCTTTTGTCAAGCCTATAATATTATTCCTGCAGCTTTTTCTGTGCATTAGAAATATTATTCTATTTTACTCTTTCTGCATCTTTGTTTACAGTATTATATATTTTTATTATAGTCATCTTTATTACTGAAGGTCAGTTTGTTAAAGGTTAGAGATTACATGTAAAGCAACTTATCAGGGCTTGTATAGTTTTTTAATGTTCTCCTTCTAGATGGAACCTTTTCAGTGGAGTTTGCAGGAATCTGAGTTCCAAGAAGACAAGGTAAAGACAAGTCTAAGTTTCTGAAAGCTATTAATGTATAAATAAATTGATTCCAGCCTCAAATTGAATTAACTTTATTATTTTCTTGCAGGGTCTGTCTATTACTCCTATGGACCCTGCAAGAAAATAATAAAGGTCCTTTCGTTTAAATGAGGATGGAATCAATTAGTTAATTCATTTATATTGAGACTTAACAGTGTGGGATTCTGTGCTCACATGCAATATGTGTGTGTGCTGTTTTACAGTATATTGAATAAGCTATTAAATGCCAAAAATGGCTGCCGCATTCCTACATGTAAAGCAGCGTATCAGAGCTCGTATAGTTTTTTTTTTATTGGGTGGAGAATATATTAATTGTCTTCTCCTTCTAGGTGGAAACGCCTCAGTTGAGGTCGCAGGAATCTGAGCACCAAGAAGACAAGGTAAAGACAAGTCTTTAATTCCTTCTCATGTAGGTCTAAGTCTATGATATAAAATTAGTCTATTACTCCTATGGACCCTGCAGGAAAATAATAGTCTTCTAAATCCTTACCTTTTTTAGGAATCAGCGAGATATTGGCTGTGGAATACAGTACAGAGATAGGAACATCCGCTCATTCCTATTCTCCAGACTAGGAATGAGTTCCTCCGCTAGAGTTCTATAATATTCAGCAGGGAGGCCATTTGGGCCCACAGCTTTGTTCAATTTGGAATGAACTATAGCCCTAGTTATCTCCTCCTTAGTGATTGGTGCGTTAAGAACCTCTAAATCATCCTGTTGGAGTTTTGGTAGAATGATCTGTGACCAAAACTCTCATCTTGCTTTTGGATATTTATATCTACCTTGACATATAGCTTTTGATAATAATTGATAAAGGCCTTACTAATTTCCTCTGAAGCAGTGAACCGATTCCCATCCTTTTTAATTGCCACTATATAGTTCTTTTTCTTCTTGTTCTTGATCAGTCTAGCGAGATTCTTACTTCCTCTTCCTCTGCGTGTGCTTTATGTATCAAAAATAGATCTTTCTTTCTTAAACTGCATATATTTATTCCAATTAATCTCAGAGCGAGTTGAAAGAAATTTTTTATACGCATTTCTAACCTGGTTAGAAAGTTGTCATTCGTGTGCTCTCTTCTTTTTATGCCAGATATTTTAAATAGGCTTTTACTTCACCCCTCATAACCACTTTAAATGGCTCCCAAAGTACTTCTATTTTATTGAGATACAAGGAATTGTCCGCAAGATAATCTTGCCATTTTTGCTTTAACCAGATAACCCTAAATATGTTATCGTAGAGGTACCGTGGATAGACTAATATAGAAGATTTAATAGTGGTTTTACTAGCAAAGAAAAGAGTCAATGAGATGATTGCGTGGTCCGATATCAAGATCTCACCTATGTCAGCTTCTGTTTAATGTATAGAGAGGGTTCCAAAATTAAAAATAGATTGATTCGGAAAAAAGTTTTTTGGGCTTTTGATTCACAGGAGAACCGCTGGACATCTGGATTAAAAGTTCGCCATATATCAACTAAATTGAGTTTAAGACCAAACTTTTTAAGATAATCCCGCACCCTTTCTGAATTCTATCATAATTTTTTTTTAATAATCTATTACTGGACATATTGTCAAATTAAAATCTCCGTCCAATACCAAATTTTCTTTGACAAATGGAAATATTTTGATTTTAATCTTATCCCAAAATTGCAAGACAAATTTATTCGGCGCATATACATTACAAAAAGTCCATAATATTATTAATGTGTAGTTTAGCTATTATAAATCTGGCCTCTGGGTCTAGATAAACATATAACATTTTATAGACAATTAATCTATTAATCAGAATTACCACACCGCATTTCCTGCTAATCGATGAGGTAGTAATAACCTCCCCTACCCATTTCATCTTCAATTTGGCAGCCTCAGCAGAATTTAAATGCGTCTCTTGGAGGAAAACAATATCGGGTTTAGATTTTGCTAAGAGCTTAATAATCAGTTGACGTTTTGTAGGAGACGTTATACCGCCTACATTCCATGATAAAATTTTGAGATTAGACATCATCAAATAAGGTTACATAACCCCGCATGGATTTTGATAACGGTTTTACTGGCACTAATAAATTTGTGGTGGAAATTTTTAAAATATTCCACTCCCTTCCTGTATTAAATTTTGCTAAGCCCCCTAAACATTAATTTACACTTTATAAAAGAGGCTATACCACCTATATACCAAGGTGAATTTTTAAGATTAAACATTACAACATAGTATTACAGTATAGTTGTACATTTCGTTTTAACCAGCGTGCATCTGGGAAGGCTGGGGAGGGGGAAGGAGAGAAAAAGACCACACAAAAAAATAAAATAAATTATAATAGAAAATAAAAATATATATATACAATCCCCTGTAGGCACGCACAGAAAAACAATAAGAGTTACCATTAAATAAGACATCTTATGCTTCACTATAGAATAAGGAGCAACAACCAAAAAAGTCAATGTTTTAAGGCAATATTTTTCTTAACCTCTGAAACATCGATGAAAGTCTGCCTAGAACCATTGTCCTCCACAATGATTTTAGCAGCGTAGACCATCTGTGCAACTACCCCTTTGTTAATTAGTTGAGAGCAATATGGGGCCATCAGCTTCCTTTTCATCAATGTTTCATAGGAGAAATCCTGAAACAAAAGTACTTTATGGTTCCCAATCATAAAAGGGACACATTTTTTAAACAATTTTAACAATTCTAGCTTATTTTGATAATTTAGAACTTTAAAAATAACCATCCTGTTTTTAGCAGCCCCTTCTGAGAAAGGTTTTCTTGAGCCTATTCTATGGGCCCTTTCAATATTCAATGGTAGCTGTTGGGGCAAAATTCCTAATGCTTTGGGCAGAGTTAAGGACTTCAAATTCTGAGGTTTCTGGAAGGCCGACTATTCTAATGTTGCGCCTTGAGCGTTCCTCAAGATCCTCAAGGCGCAACTGCATAGCATTAATTTTATAATCCTGACTGGAAATAGTACTATCTTGAGCATTAACTTTATCCTCTAATACTGATATTCTATCCTCTGCCTCCTGGATTCTAAGAGAGAATTGTCTAACTTCTGTGGACAAGGAGCTTAAATCAGAAGAGATTAACCCTAGCTCTTTTTAATTACATCAAATTGAGCGGTAAATAATTCCGTTAGTTGGGTTATTAAGGTTTGCGAGTCGAACAAAGTAGGGGTAGTATCAGAAGTAGTATCTAAATTAGCATCGGTCATCTTAGCTTTTTTATCTTTAGTTTTTACAGGCATTCTGGGTGAACTAGATTTCACCTGAGTGACACATTTTTCCATAGGGTGAATTACAAACAACTGAAACTATAATAAAAACACACATTAAAAAAAACAGTGCAAATTCTAACACAACTATCGTGAAAGTTAAATACACAAGTGTGGAAGAGAGGGACTCGGCGGCCCCTCCCCCTCTTTTTTTTCCCTTCCCTCCCCCTAGCCTCTTTTTTTTTTTTTTTTTCTTCCTTTACTATTCCACCTGATCGTTCCCTATTTTTGTGAAAGTAATATATTATGAAAAAGCAAAAAAACAAAAACAAATGTGATTTAGGCCTATAGAGAAAAAAAAAGAAAAGATCAAAAAGAAAAAAGATGCAACACACAAATTTGGTTCCCTTTAGATACTGAGAGCAAACCCAAGAATACTCTTTTCCTTTCCTTTTTTTTTTTTTTTAAATACCCTTTATGATAGAGTTCACGTTCACTGTAATGTTAGCTCAGTTCAGTGAAATAAAGGGTTTTCTCCTCTAAATTGAGCGTTCCTTGAAAGAAAGGAATCTTATTTTAGACTCCCAAGGCTTAATTCTGCTTCCTTGTCCAGATAGCCTCCGAGGAGAAAGTTACTGTAATGCACAATGGCCAAATGGACTGTCCGTACCAAGATGTAAAGTTATTAAACAGTCCTACACCATATTCTGATCTATGCCTTGCTTTAATACAGCTTGCCTAGGGGAATTTATAGGCTAAGAAACTAATCTGTGAAAGGCAGAAACCCCCCCTGCGTTTTGGCACTCTCCTCTTCCAAAACTGTCTCCCACTCAGACCCAGAAAGCAGACAGCAGGTCCGTTTTGAATATTCCGCTGGATCAGAAGATTAAATGGCCAGCCAAGATTCTTGCTGAAGAGTGGCGTGATAGTATTAAATTGTAGGTCAAGGTCTTACCAGGATACTTTGCTGGAGATCATGAAACTGTGTTGAAAAGATGCCACTTTAGTCGCTGGTGCTGCCGTCAGGACTGGTCTGTATGCACTACCTTCACCTGCAAGAACCGAGCGTGGAGTACGGATCCCTCCACACTCCAGCAGCTACGCCCTCAAACAGACCCATGGTTTGCTAGACTCCGGTCACCGACACCTCCTTCAAACAGAGTTGAACGGGCTTAGACATCCTACTGCACTTGCTTCCCAGGTAGGAACGCCCCACGGCTCTTTACTTTAGCTTCTGTGGTGTGAGCCTCTAGTTAAAAAGAAAAGCGATATCCACAACCACATTGGCTGGAAAGACTTCCAACTCCAGAGCGGGAGGCAGCCCCCCGTAGCCCATTAGATTCTAGGGGAATGGTCCCATGCAAGATGGTGTAGAGTAGGGGAGCGATAGTAAGGCACTCGACTTACAGACACCGACCTGAAGCGTGCTGCTGCAAGCTCCACCCCCAAAACGGAAGTCAGTCAGGTGATGTCTGCTATCGAGAGATTCATTTCTATGTGTATTTTGTCCTGCCTCTGCTAGTGATGCAGTGGAATGTGAGTAATAACTTATTACATATATTTCTCTTACCTAGGAATCTTACTAGTATATAAGCTGTAAAATGTAGCAAGAGCTTACTTCTCTTTTTTCTGTAAGGGAAGTTCTGCTAGCAGTAATAATGATCATTCTATAATCTGGTTAAATTTCCACATCATTGGGATGTTTTTATTGAATAGTTTTTTTGTTCCAGTTGGATGAACCTCATGAAAATATGAGTTCTCAACCAGAGTTCTCGGAAGAGAAGGTGAGACCTCTGTTACACGCCTTTTGTCAAGGGTTATATCAGGGCTATAAGAGGTTTGGTGGTGAATATTTTAAATGTCTCTTCTTTCTAGAGGGAAACTCCTCAACTGGTCTTGAAAGAATCTGAGCCCCAAGGAGATAAGGTGAGGAATTAGGTAATAAAGATCATTCTGTAATCTGGTTTCTTTTTATTTGCATATCTGGTCTGGTCTCTTATTTCTCCAACTGGCAGGAACCTGTTTGAGTTCAATTTCCACATCACAGGGATGTCTTTATCAAATAGTTTTTTGTTCCAGATATATTCTCATGAAAATATGAATGAATCTGAGTTCTCGGAAGAGAAGGTAAAACCTCTGTGTCACACCTTTTGTCAAGCCTTTAATATTATTCCTGCAGCTTTTTCTGTGCATTAGAAATATTATTCTATTTTACTCTTTCTGCTTCTTTGTTTACAGTATTATATATTTTTATTATAGTCATCTTTATTACTGAAGGTCAGTTTGTTAAAGGTTAGAGATTATTACATGTAAAGCAACTTATCAGGGCTTGTATAGTTTTTTTTATTGGGTGGAAAATATATTTAATGTTCTTCTCCTTCTAGATGGAACCTATTCAGTTGAGCTTGCAGGAATCTGGGTTCCAAGAAGACAAGGTAAAGACAAGTCTTTAAATCCTTCTCATGTAGGTCTAAGTCAGGGTCTGCTCCAGATTGAATGAAATGGGGGGGCATTTTTTTCACGAGGGGGCATGGATTTACAAAGCATGTATGAGAGTCAAAATAAGAGCAGACCTACATATTCTGCAGGAAAGTGTAGCTTCTAGCTGGCTTATCCCCCACTATTAACATTTGGAGAATATGTGCTAAATCACAAGGTAAAAGAATGAAGTCTAAATCCTATGCAGTGCACTAAAACAGAGCCATTAAACTTGAGACCCCCAGTGCAATAGCTCCTTAAAAACAATTCACCTCTTAATCACCATGATCCAAAACCCTTAAACTCATTCTCAAACCTCAATCATGTCCCCTAGACAGCCATGCAGTCCAAACCCCCCAATGCAATGAACCCCTTTGTTTGCAATAGCAGAGAGGATACTAGGTTTTCAGGTACTGGTAATTTTGTAGATTAGATTTAGCTATACCTGTTTCACAATAACTAACGGATATCAAGCTACTTAATATAACCTATGTACTGTGAAACTATAAGAATATGATTCTCTCAGATCCATTGTGACACCCTGCCAAATGATGTTGTGTAATATCTGTGTTGATGTTTAGGATACAAAGATTGCATTTTGTGACACTTTCGTTTGTTCTTTGAGGATTTGTAGCAATTTTCAAATTTTTCCTGACACTTAGTTTTCTGCTTTCTGTGTCTTTTCTACTATATATTCTTTGTAAATCAATGTTTAAAAATGATTATATATGCATTGTTATTATTTTTTACATCACAACTTTTTTCAATATGTGCCAGATATTGTTTCTCCTCCACAAGTATATTGAATATGTTTTTCTTACCTGATCTGCTGTATTTATTGTGGACACACACTTTATTAATTGGATGTCTATGTGACAACCATTGATTGTATGATTTAAATTGATTGAAATTTTCCATTGGTGCGTTGCCCCTTTAAATATAGCAGCTGTCCATACTTGTCTTCAGCATCTATGATTAAGCGCAAGTGTGCGTGAAACATGTAAGATAGCTGTTCCCTTCCTTTGTTTGTTGTGACCTTGTTCACTAATATGTGTATTTTTTTATTGGAATAAATATACCTTTTTACTGTTGCTCAGTAGCCATCCGTTTTTTTTTCTTACTTGCTTTTGCGGTAGTCCGCCGCTTTTTTTTTTGGTTGGCTCCACACTACCCCTTTTCTTATGAGTTGGTCTGCTCTACTTCTCTTCCTTCTACCTGCCGGAAGCATACTGCAGCAGCACTCCCCTTTCTATATAAGAATATGATTGTATCCTATAAAAATAAGTATATAAATGGCTACCGGCTTCTATCAACGCCTCAAAAGTGCACTTTGATCTTAGGCCCAGCCTAAGATCACAGTGCACTTTTGAGGCGTCGATAGAAGCCGGTAGCCATTTATAGACTTATTGTTACGTATATGATACAATCATATTCTTATCATGGTCTATTGTCCAAAAAGTCTCTAACTTCCAATTCCAAATAAGAGGTTAAGACACGGAGCTCTTTGCAGATGCGTGATGCGACCTCAGTTTGGCAGCTAACTCTGCCCCCAGCATGTAGCATTACATAACGATTCATTTTATTTATTTTTAAAGTGTATGATCATATCAATATTTTTTGAGGGGGCACAGCATTCCATTTGGGTGGGCATTGTCCCCCCAAAGCCCCCCCTTTGGAGTCGACCCTGGTCTAAGTTTCTGATAGCTATTAATGTATAAATAAACTGATCCCAGCCTCACTTAAATTAAAGGAACTTTATTATTTTCTTGCAGGGCCTGTCTATTACTCCTATGGACCCTGCAAGAAAATAATAAAGGTCCTTTCTTTTAAGTGAGGATGGAATCAATTAGTTTATAGTTTATCATTTATATTGAGACTTAAAAGTGTGGGATTCTGTGCTCACATGCAATAAGTGTGCTGTTTTACAGTATATTGAATAAGCTATTAACAAATGCCAAAAATGGCTGCAGCATTCCTACATGTAAATCAGCGTATCAGGGCTCATATAGTTTTTATTTTTATTGGATGGAGAATATATTAAATGTCTTCTCCTTCTAGATGGAAACTCAGTTGATCTCGCAGGAATCTGAGCACCAAGAAGACAAGGTAAAGGCTTTAATTCCTTCTCATGTAGGTCTAAGTCTCTGATGTAAAATTAGTCTATTACTCCTATGGACCCTGCAGGAAAATAATAAAGGTCCTTTCTTTTAGGTGAGGCTGGAATCAATTTGCTTGTTGATATTGAGACTTGGCAGTCTGGGATTCTGTGCTCACATGCAATAAGTGTGCTGTTTTACAGTACATTGAATAAGCTATTAACAAATGCCAAAAATGGCTGTTGTCTGCGGTATTTAGTTTTTGGGGGTTATCGGTGCAAGATTTATTTGTTTTTGGCCTATTTTGGTTATTTTGTGAACAAAACAATAGCGGCCAACACTTGTAAATCTACACAATATGGTTGGGAGTAGATATATCTCCAGAAGATGAAAGATTAAAGAAAACAAAAAAATAACATTAATAGACATGTGGTCTAAAAAAACTAAACCTATTAAAAATGTGTGATCTTAAAATGCAAAATGTCCTCTAAAGCAAGGATTTCTATAACATTCAACAGGGACGCATTTTTTTTTAAAAAAGGGAAATCATAATGAGAGAAGATAGTTTTTAGAATTAACATTAGAATGTAGCAAATTCAGAGATAATGTGAGACTGTAAACTTTTACCTTTTAGTGTAATTAAATGCAGTAATATTGAAGTATGTTTGCAGCCATCTAGAATATTAGGTTAGTCTGCATGTTTTTCTCTAGGAATATACAAAAGGCCCTTTCCCTATATGTATATAACATTAATGTGCACGTAAGGTTCTCCCATGAGCCTCTACTCAAATAAATGCATAATTATTACCAGAGTGATCACCTGGCTAGTAAAAGCTATATAGGGGCATGTTTTTACAGAGAGGCTTTTGGGCTTTACATCTAGGGGACTTGGGGGACCTTAGACCTTTTTGATAAGCTGTTACAGACCCACATAGACTCCATTCTTACAAAATGTGTGTTTTTTTATGTTCTTTTTTTAAATGCTTTAACTTTGCCTTTCAAACAATGGGTTTTGGGGGATTTTAGGGCTTTAAGGGAGCTGAGATTGAGGAGTTTGAATACTAACCCCCTCCATCCAGCTGACTTAATCCCTCTGCAGTTACCCAGCACTTCCAGGTCTCCAAGGCCTGATGACGTAACTGACTCGTATTTCTCCTGTGATGTCGGGGGTTGGGGTATGTTGGGGGGGGGTGCAATTAGCTCCCAAAAGAGCCCCCCTCCTGGATAACGTGATTGTCATATGCACTAAAGCATTGCTGCATGTGAAAACGTCTTCAACTGCACAAACTTCCTTGCATTTAGAGTATGAAGGCAATTCATCTATTACAAAAAGCTCTTTAGAATTAGTAATTTAAAAATCGTATAAAATGAACATGAACAAATAAACTCTAAAATTGTTTAACTTGCATATATTTATTTAACAAAATACTTCTGAAAAAATATTTTATGGAAAAATAATTTGTGTTGAAATTACAAAGGAAAAAAGCACAGTGATATCTGTAGTAATAATACGGAATTAAAAGCATATTGTTTTCCTTATTGTACAATGAGATTCCCAATGTCTACTAGCATTAAGTGTTCTCACATTGGGATGTTTTTAGCAAATAGTTTTTTTTGTTCCAGATAGAACCTCATGAAAATATGAACGAATCAGAGCTCTCGGAAGAAAAGGTAAAACCTCTGTCACACACCTTTTGTCAAGCCTATAATATTCCTGCAGCTTTTTATGTATATTAGAAAAAATGCAGTTTCTTCTTTTTGCTCTTTGTCTACAGGACCTGTTCTCCTACAAATGATTTTTGATGGACAATTTTTTTTAAGGTTATAGATTTCATATCATGGCAGGTTCTCATATTAAATGACATTTCTTTCTAGCGGGAAACTCCTCAACTGGACTTGAAAGAATCTGAGCTCCAAGGAGATCAGGTGAGGAACTAAGGACAGTTATCTAAAGGTCTTTGAGCCTACAAGATTGTTATTTCACCATTAATATAAAGCTCCAGTTGGAATTATCTAAAGACAGTTTTTACCTTTAAAACAGTGCGTCTCACTAAGGGTTGTTCCTTTTATTAAGTATCTGAAGTTGATGCTTACATTATAGTAGGGCTCAGAAAAAGTAATTTAACCCCTTAACGACCAAGGACGTACGCCACACGTCCTCAAAAAAAAGACAGTTAATGACCGAGGACGTGTGGCGTACGTCCTTGGTCTGGAAAGCAGCTGGAAGCGATCCTGCTCGCTTCCAGCTGCTTTCCGGTTATTGCAGTGATGCCTCGATATGGAGGCATCCTGCAATAACCCCCCTTGGCCATCCGATGCAGAGAGAGCCACTCTGTGGCCCTCTCTGCACCGGACATCGATGGCCGGTATCGTTGGTGGGTGGGAGCTTACGTGGGAGGCGGGTGGGCGGCCATCGATGCTCTGTATGGAGTGGAGGGGGGCGGGATCGGGGGCGGGACCCACGGGGGCGTGCACGTGCACGGGGGGTGGTGGGCGGGCGCGTGCACGGGGCGGGAGCGGGTGGGAACTGCTACACTACAGAAAAACATAAAGTTAAAAGTAAATAAACTTAGAAAGTTTAAATATTAAAAATATAATCTAAGGGATCTGGAAGGGGTTGGGGGTTGGTCTTGGTGGGGGGGGAAAGCTACACTACAGAAAAGGGCTTTTTTTTTTTTTAAAAAAAAAGGCACATTTTTTGCAAAACTGGGTACTGGCAGACAGCTGCCAGTACCCAAGATGGCGCCCATTAAGGCAGAGGGGAAGGGTTAGAGAGCTGTTAGGTGGGGGATCAGTGAGGTTGGGTTCTAAGGGGGGATCATACACATCAGCATATGTAAATATGCTTTTTTTTTTTTTTTTTTTTTAAAAAAGGGCCAAATACCTTTTATTTTAGTACTGGCAGAGTTTCTGCCAGTACTTAAGATGGCGGGGACAATTGTGGGGTGGGGGAGGGAAGAGAGCTGTTTGGGAGGGATCAGGGGGTCTGATGTTTCAGGTGGGAGGCTGAGCTCTACACTAAAGATAAAATTAACCCTGCAAGCTCCCTACAAGCTACATAATTAACCCCTTCACTGCTAGCCATAATACACGTGTGATGTGCAGCGGCATTTAGAGGCCTTCTAATTACCAAAAAGCAATGCCAAAGCCATATATGTCTGCTATTTCTGAACAAAGGGGATCCCAGAGAAGCATTTACAACCATTTGTTCCATAATTGCACAAGCTGTTTGTAAATAATTTCAGTGAGAAACCTAAAATTGAGAAAAATTTAACTTTTTTTTTAATTTGATCGCATTTGGCGGTGAAATGGTGGCATAAAATATACCAAAATTGGCCTAGATCAATACTTGGGGTTGTCTACTACACTAAAGCTAAAACTATCCCAAAAAGCTCCCTACATGCTCCCTAATTAACCCCTTCACTGCTGGGCATAATACACGTGTGGTGCGCAGTGGCATTTAGCAGCCTTCTAATTACCAAAAAGCAACGCCAAAGTCATATATGTCTGCTATTTCTGAACAAAGGGGATCCCAGAGAAGAATTTACAACCATTTATGCCATAATTGCACAAGCTGTTTGTAAATAATTTAAGTTAGAAACCAAAAGTTTGTGAAAAGTGAACGATTTTTGGTATTTGATTGCATTTGGCGGTGAAATGGTAGCATGAAATATACCAAAATGGGCCTAGATCAATACTTTGGGTTGTCTACTAAAAAAAAAATATATACATGTCAATGGATATTCAGAGATTCCTGAAAGATATTAGTGTTCCAATGTAACTAGCGCTAATTTTGAAAAGAAATGGTTTGGAAATAGCAAAGTGCTACTTGTATTTATGGCCCTATAGTTTACAAAAAAAGCAAAGAACATGTAAACATTGGGTATTTCTAAAATCAGGACAAAATTTAGAAACTATTTAGCATGGGTGTTTTTTTGTGGTTGTAGATGTGTTACAGATTTTGGGGGTCAAAGTTAGAAAAAGTGTGTTTTTTTCCATTTTTTCCTCATATTTTATAATATTTTTTATAGTAAATTATAAGATATGATGAAAATAATGGTATCTTTAGAAAGTCCATTTAATGGCGAGAAAAACGTTATATAATATGTGTGGGTACAGTAAATGAGTGTAAGGAAAATTACAGCTAAACACAAACACCTCAAAAATGTAAAAATAGCCTTGGTCCCAAACGGACAGAAAATGGAAAAGTGCTGTGGTCATTAAGGGGTTAAAAATCGTATAAAATAAAGAAATATAAACACTCAATAAAAATTGTATTGTTACATAGCTTTTAAATTTGTAAGGAATTAGTTCTGTAAAATAATTTTTTGTGGAAAAACAAAAATTTGTATAGAAATTACTCGGGGAATAAAACACTGCTAGAATTAATGTTGTTACATTGGTGTTGTATAATAATTAGCCTGTTTTGGCCTACATTTGCTACTTTTTTATGAAACTACATTTTCCTAAGATGCACGTGTCATGTAGTCTTGTCTGCAGGGAACCCACGGGACATGAAATGTAGCAGATGTAAACTTAGTTTTGCTGTTATAAATTAATCTCTCATTTGTTCTTTGTTTTCTGCTATCTGTCTTATGGTCCAGCCTCTGCTAGTGATGCAGTGCGGTGAGAGTAACAATAACTTATTACATATATTTCTCTTACCTAGGAATCTTACTAGTAAATAAGCTATAAAACGTAGCAAGAGCTTACTTCTCTTTTATCTGTCTGTAAGGGAAGTCCTGCTAGCAGTAATAAAGATCATTTTATAATCAAGTTTTCCTTTGTTTGCATATCTGGTCCGGTCTCTGATTTCTCCTCCTGGCAAGAACCAATTGGGGATAATTTCCACATAATTAGGATGTTTTATCAAATTGTTTTTTCTGTTTTAGATGGAAGAACCTCATGAAAATATAAACGAATCAGAGTTCTCGCAAGAGAAGGTAAAATGTCTGTCACACACGTTGCCACACCTTTAACCCTTTAAGGACACAGCTTTCAGTTTGCTCAATTGTTTTATGACGGAAAAATTCCGTCATATGTCCTTAAGAGGTTAATATTATTCTTGCAGCTTTTTCTGTGCATTAGAAACATTATTCTATTTTACTCTTTTTGCATCTATGTTTACAGCATTAGACTTTTTTTTAGTATAGTCATCTTTATTACTGAAGGTCAAGTTGTTGGTTAGAGATTATTACATGTAAAGCAGCATATCGGCGCTCGTATAGTTTTTTTTTTTTTTAGTGGAAAATATTTTTAATGTCTTCTCCTTCTAGATGGAAACCCCTCAGTTACGTTTGCAGGAATCTGAGCTCCAAGAAGACAAGGTAAAGACAAGTCTTTAATTCCTTCTCATGTAGGTCTAAGTCTCTGATATAAGCTATTATTGACAAACAGCCTCTCACTTAAGGACCTTTATTTTTTCTTACAGGGTCTTAGTCTATTACTCCTATGGACCCTGCAAGAAAATAATAAATGTCCTTTCTTTAAAGTGAGGCTGAAATCAATTTAATTTGTTGATATTGAGACTTGGCAGTCTGGGATTCTGTGCCCACATGCAGTAAGTGTGCCGTTGTTCAGTACATTGAATAAGTGATTATTAACAAATGGCGAAATAGCTGCAGTCTGCAGTATTTAGCATTGTTTTTTTTTTGTTTTTTTTCCAGTACAAAATGTATTTGTACAAAAAAACCCCGCCAAAAATAGGTCTAAAAAACCTAAATCTATTAACAATTTGTGATCTTTAAATAAAAAATGTCATCTAAAGTAAGGATTTCTAAAACTCTACAACAAAATGTGTTAATGAATGAAAGGGTTTGTTTATATAAATGTGATCTGCACTTAGGGGTTTCCATGAGACTCACCTCAAATAAATGCACAATTATTTGTCACGTCAGCAATATTACTGCAGTGGTCACTTGGCCATTAAAAGCTATATAGGGACATGTTTTTAAAGAGGGGCTTCTGGGTGTTACAGGCCCACAGAGACCTTATTCCTACAAAAATTTTTTTTTTTTATTGCTTTAAGTTTTCCTTTCAAATAAGTCTTGGAGGTTTCTATGGCTTAAGGAAGCTGAGATTGAGGGGTTTGAATATTACCCCTCTATTCTACTCCCTTAAGCAGTCTGTAGAAATCTGGCACTTCCAGGGCCGGAAAACATCACCGGTATCCACATATTCCCCCCCTGGGATAACTGGCCATTAGCTCTCCAGGGATGTGGGGGGTAAGTGCGAGGGGAGCTCCAAAAGAGCCACCTTCCCCGGATAATAAGTGGTGGTTAGTCACACTAAAAGCATTGTGCAGCTGATGAGCACGTTATCCAATGAGGCTTAGGGGTGTTCCCTGCATTTAGCATATGAAGATGATGAATTACAATAGGGCTTGCAAAAAATCATATTTTAAAAATCCTATGAAATTAATAGATAAATTATTGAAATAAAAACCCTCAGTAAAAAAAAAATTGTATTGTAAAATTGCATTTAGATTCATAACATTGTTATGAAAAATCATTTTATGGAAAAATTTAAATTTGTATTGAAATAACAGAAAAGAAAATATTTAAGGAAGGAGTAGAAATTGCAATAAAACTACACATGCAAAAAAACCCCTTTAATTTGTACTTTTAATACAGAATTTGAAACATTTTGTTTTCATTATTCTATGATTTTCCTGTCTCAGCTACTGATAAAATGCTCTGTATTTATTTTTTATATTTGCTCCAGATAGAACCTCATGAAAATATGAACGAATCAGAGTTCTCGGAAGAGAAGGTAAAACCTCTGTTACACATCTTTCGTCTTTATTATATTCCTGCAGCTTTTTCTGGTCAGAAATATTTTCTATTGCATCTTTGTTTACAGTAGTATAT
Source organism: Bombina bombina (assembly GCF_027579735.1). Taxonomy (NCBI): domain Eukaryota; kingdom Metazoa; phylum Chordata; class Amphibia; order Anura; family Bombinatoridae; genus Bombina; species Bombina bombina. Next base: position 591,221,043 of record NC_069505.1, on the reverse strand, counting down.
TTTATTTTACTTTAGTCTTCTTTATTACTGAAGGTCAACTTGTTGAAGGTTAGAGATTGTGTAAAGCAGCGTATCAGGGCTTGTATAGTTTTTTTTTAATGGGTAAACAATATGTTGTCTTCTTCTAGATGGAAACTCTTCAGTTGAGTTTGCAGGAATCTGAGCACCATGAAGACAAGGTAAAGACAAGTCTTTAATTCCTTCTCATGTAGGTTGTAAGTCTCTGATATAAACGGTTATCAACAAATAAACAAATTGATTCCAGCCTCACTTAAAAGAATCTTTATTTTTTCTTACAGGGTCTGTCTATTACTCCTATGGACCCTGCAAAAAAATAATAAAGGTCCTTTCTTTAGTGAGGTTGGAATCACTTTGTTAATTTGTTGATATTGAGCCTTTACTGTCTGGGATTCTGTGCCCACGTGCAATAAGTGCGCTGTTTTCCAGTACAATTAATAAGCTATAAACAAATTCCAGAAATGTCTGTGGTCTGTGGCATTTAGTTGGTTTATTTTTTTCAGTGCAAAATTTATTAGTAAAAAAAAAGTGGAACCCGCAAATATCTGCACAAATGTGGCCACTTTGGCATTTGTTTTGTGAACAAATGCGGAAATGCACATATGCGGTCTATCACTTGTAAAGGTACACAATACGATTGTGAGTAGATATCTCCAGAAGAAGATTTTAAAAAAAATGTAAAAACCCCAATAATAGGCATGTGGTAAAAACCAAAACTAAACCTATTAAAAAATTGTGATCTTAAAATGCAAAATGTCATCTAATGTAAGGATTTCTATAAAGTTTAGCAGGGAACCATGTTTCTTTAAAAAAAAAAAAAATCATAATGACATAATCATAGTTTTAAGAAATAACATTATAATGTAGAAAATTCAGATATGAGACTGTAAACTTTACCAAACATTTTAGTGTAATTAAATGCAGAAATATTGTATGTTTTTTCGCAGACATCTAGAATATTTGGTTAGTCTGCATGTTTTTCTTTATGAATATAAAAAGGCCCTTTCCCTATATGTATATAACTTTAATGTGCACGTACGGTTCTCCCATGAGCCTCTACTCAAATAAATGCATAATTATTAACAGAGTGATCACCTGGCTAGTAAAAGCTATATAGGGGTATGTTTTTAAAGAGGCTTTTGGGCTTTAAAGGATTAATTTCTGTTATAATTTTTAAGCTAAACAACTAACATATTAAAGTTAATAAACATTAATTAAAACCTACTGACCTATATTTTCTCCAAAACGAAGTTTCATAACATTCTAAAAGTTATATCTTTTATTCGCCGATGATGTCACGTTATCCTGCCCACTATTTTAAGCACTGCATGTTCAAAATACTTAAACCAATAACTTTGTGTTTAAAGCGCCATTTTGAAACCTAGGTATTGTAAACGGATTGGTACATAGCAAAGGATAACCACGGAGTGGGTTTGGAAAACAATTAAATTTGCAGACAAGATTTCTGATCTACGGTAGAGATATGTTAATGAAATGCTATTGATAAAAAGAGTATTTGGGGTAGTTAGTAACAGGCATAGAAAATATTTACTTACAGTGGCCCTTTAAATCTAGGGGTTGTGGGGACCCTAGACCTTTTTGATGAGCTGTTAGACCCACAGAGATGTTATTTCTTTAAATGCTTTAACTTTGCCTTTTAAACAATGGGTTTTGGGGGATTTTTAGGGCTTAAGGGAGCTGAGATTGATGGTTTTGAATACGTATCCCCTTCATCCAGTCTGCTTAATCCCTGTGTTCAACCTGGCACATCCGGGTTTGAGATCTGATGACATCACTGACCCTTATTTCCCCTGTGATGTAGTCCAACAGACCACCAGGGGGGATGTTGGGGTAAGTTCGGGGGGGGGCTGCAATGAGCTACCCAAAGAGCCCCCTCCTGAATAACATGAGTGTCATACCCACTAAAATATTGTGCCGATGAAGACCACCTGTTATCACACCCAGTAAAGGGTCTTCTTTGCATAGTGTGTGAAGGCAAATTAATGCATTAAACTAAGGCTCTTTAGAAAATGTAATTTAAAAATTGTATAAAATGAAGACATGAAGAAATAATCACAGTATAAAATTGTATTGTTAAATCGTATTTATACTCTTAACAAAATACTGCAAAAATCATATTTTATGGAAAAATTTGTATTTAAATTACAAAGGAAAAAAAACTGTAAAAATTTGTACTTCTAATAATGAATTTGAAGCATATTATTTTCCTTATTGTACAATGAGATTCCCGGCCTCTGCTTGTGTTAAATCTTCTCACATCTTTATCAAATATTTTTTTTGTTCCAGACAGAACCTCATGAAAATATGAGCGAAATAGAGTTCTCAGAAGAGAAGGTAAGATGTCTGTCATGCCTTTAGTATTATTCCTGCAGATTTTTATGTATATTAGAAATATTATTCTATTTTATTCTTATTGCGCGTCTTTGTTTAAAGGGCTTGACTTCTCCTAAGAACGATTTATATTATTGATGACCACATTTTTATGGTTATAGATTTATATCAAAGCAGAATCTTATATCAAATGCAGCATATATAAGGGGTTGAAAGAGGTTTTTATTTGGGTGTGAATATATTAAATGCCTCTTCTTTCTAGACGGAAACTCCTCATATGGACTTGAAAGAATCTGAACCGCAAGGAGATCAGGTGAGGAACTAGGGCCAGTTATCTAAAGGTTTTTGAGCCTACAAGATTCTATAAGACATCTCAACAGTACTATAGAGCCCCAGTTGGAATTATCTACAGGCAGTTTTTACCTTTTAAACAGTGTGTCTCACATCGGGTTGTTACTTGCATTTAGTATGTAAAGGCGAAGCATACGTTCTATTTTATTGTGAGTCTTACTGTTATTTAAAAATCATATAAAAAATGAAGAAATATAAATACTTGTATTGTTAAATCCCTTTTAAATTAATAATGAAATAATTCTGTAAAATATTTTTAATGGAAAAATAAAAAATTGTATTGAAATTACCCAGGAAAACCACTGCGGAATTGTGCATTAGAAATATTATTCTATTTTACTCTTATTGCTTCTTTGTATATACAGTATTATATATTTTTTTTTATTATATCCATCTTTATTACTGAAGGTCAATTTGTTGAAGGTTAGAGATAATTACATGTAAAGCAGCTAATCAGGGCTTGTAGTTTTTGGGGTTTGTGTGGAAAATATATTAAATGTCTTCTCCTTCTAGATGGAAACTCTTCATTTGAGCTTGGAGGAATATGAGCTCCAAGAAGACAAGGTAAAGACAAGTCTTTAATTCCTTCTCATGTAGGCTGTAAGTCTGATATAAGCTATTATCAACAAATTGATTCCAGCCTCACTTAAAATAAAGGACCTTTATTAGTTTCTTGCAGAGTCTATTACTCTTATGAATTCTGCAAAAATATTATAAAGGTCCTTTCTTTTAAGTGAGGCTGGAATAATTTTTTCAATAGTGAGACTTGGCATTCTGCAAAAATTAAAATTTGTATTGAAATTACAAAGGAAAAAAACATGGTGAAATTTGCACTTATAATACGGAATTTAAAGCATATTGTTTTCGTTATTGTACAATGAGATTCCTGGCCTCTGCTATTGTTAAATGTTCTCACATTGGAATGGTTTTATCAAATAGTTTTTATTTGTTCCAGATAGAACCTCATGAAAATATGAGCCAATCAGAGTTCACCGAAGAGAAGGTAAAGACCTCTCACAGCCTTTTGTCAAGCCTTCAGTATTATTCCTTCAGCTTTTTATGTATATTAGAAATATAATTCCATTTTATTCTTATTGCGTGTCTTTGCTTACAGGGCTTGACTTGTTCTCCTAAGAATGATTTATAATATTGATGAACAATTCTTTTTATGGTTATAGGTTTATATCAAAGCAGGTTCTTATATCTAATGCCGCATATATAAAGGTTATAAGAGGTTTTTATTTGGGAGTGAATATATTAAATGTCTCCTTTCTAGACTGAAACTCCTCAACTGGACTTGAAAGAATCTGAACCGCAAGATCATCAGGTGAGGAACTAGGGGCAGTTATCTAAAGGTCTTTGCGCCTACAAGATTCTATAAGACGTCTCAACAGTACTATAGAGCCCCAGATGGAATTATCTAAAGGCAGTTTTTTACCTTTAAAACAGTGTGTCTCACAAATGGGGTGTTCCTTGCATTTAGTATGTAAAGGCAATGCATAAATAACAGTAGGGCTCACAAAAATATTGTAATTTAAAAATTGTATAAAATAAAGAAACGTAAACACTAAGTAAAAGTTGTATGGTTAAATCGCTTTTACATTTGTAATGGGTTCTGGGGAAAAATTTTGGAAAAATTTAAATTTGTATTTAAATTACTCAGGAAAAAACACTGAAATATGTAGTTATAATACGGAATTTAAAGCCTAATGAAAATGTGTTTTTCTGCCTCTGCTAGAGTAAATGTTGTTACATTGGTGTTATATAATAATTAGCCTGTTTTGGCCTACATTTGCTACCTTTTTATGAAATTACATTTTCCCAAGACGCACATATCGTGTAGTCTTGTTTGTAGGGAACCCACAGGATATGAGATGTAGCAGAAGTGAACTTAGTTTTGCTGCTAGAAATTAATCTCATTTGTGTCTTGTTTTCTGCTATCTGTCTTATGGTCCAGCCTCTGCTAGTGATGCAGTGCGGTGTGAGTAACAATGACCAATAACATATATTTCTCTAACCTAGGAATCTTACTAGTATATAAGCTGTAAAATGTACCAAGAGCTTACTTCTTATTTGTCTGTAAGGAAAGTCCTGCTAGCAGTAATAAAGATCCTGTAACCTGGTTTCCCTTTTATATTTCTGGTCTCTTATTTCTCCATCCGGCAGAAACCTATTTGGGCTAAATTTCCACATCATTGGGATGTATTTAATAAATATTTTTTTTTGTTCCAGATACAAGAACATCATGAAATTATGAATGATTCAGAGTCCTTGGAAGAGAAGGTAAGACCTCTGTCACACACATTTTGTCAAGCCTTTAATATTATTCCTGTTAGATTTTTCTGTGCATTAGAAATATTATTCCATTATATACTTATTGGTCCTTTGCAGTATTAGATGTTTTTATTACATCCAGTAAAGGGTGTTCTTTGCATCTAGTGTGTGAAGGCAAATTATTGCATTACACTAAGGCTCTATAAGCGTAATTTAAAAATCGTATAAAATGAGAACATGAAGAAATAATCACAGTATAAAATTGTATTGTTAAATCGTATTTATATTCGTAACAAAGTACTTCTGCAAAAATCATATTTTATGGAAAAATAAAAATTTGTATTTAAATTACAAAGGAAAAAAAACAGTGAAATTTGTACTTTATAATAATGAATTTGAAGCATATTATTTTCCTTATTGTACAATGAGATTCCCGGCCTCTGCTTGGGTTAAATCTTCTCACATTGGGATGTTTTTATCAAAGTGTTTTTTTTGTTCCAGATAGAACCTCATGAAAATATGAGCGAAACAGAGTTCTCAGAAGAGAAGGTAAGACGTCTGTCACACTTTTAATATTATTCCTGCTGATTTTTATGTATATTAGAAATATTATTTTGTTTTCTTTGTTTAAAGGGCTTGACTTGTTCTCCAAAGAACGATTTATATAATTGATGAACAATTTTTTTTATGGTTATAGATTTATATCAAAGCAGGTTCTTATATCTAATGCAGCATATATAAGGGTTGTAAGATTTTTATTTGGGGTGAATATATTAAATGTCTCTTCTTTCTAGACGGAAACTCCTCAACTGGACTTGAAAGAATCTGAAACGCAAGGAGATCAGGTGAGGAACTAGGGCCAGTTATCTAAAGGTCTTTGCCCCTACAAAATTCTATGACGTCTCAACAGTACTATAGAGCCCCAGATGGAATTATCTAAAGGCAGTTTTTTACCTTTAAAACAGTGTGTCTCACAAATGGGGTGTTCCTTGCATTTAGTATGTAAAGGCAATGCATAAATAACAGTAGGGCTCACAAAAATATTGTAATTTAAAAATTGTATAAAATAAAGAAACATAAACACTAAGTAAAAGTTGTATGGTTAAATCGCTTTTACATTCATGAGTTGTGGGGAAAAAATAAAATTTGTATTTAAATTACTCAGGAAAAAATCACTGTGAAATTTGTAGTTATAATACGGAATTTAAAGCCTAACGAAAATGTGTTTTGCTTCCTCTGCTAGAGTTAATGTTGTTACATTGGTGTTATATTATAATTAGCCTGTTTTGGCCTACATTTGCTACTTTTCAATAAAACTACATTTTTCATAGATGCACGTCGTGTAGTCTTGTCTGCAGGGAACCCACAGGATATGAGATGTACCAGAAGTGAACTTAGTTTTGCTGCTAGAAAAATCTCATTTGTTTTTTGTTTTCTGCTGTCTTATGGTCCAGCCTCTGCTAGTGATGCAGTGCGGTGTGAGTAACAATGACCAATAACATATATTTCTTTCATATAATTGGCAAGAGTCCATGAGCTAGTGACGTATGGGATATACATTCCTACCAGGAGAGGCAAAGTTTCCCAAACCTCAAAATGCCTATAAATACACCCCTCACCACACCCACAATTCAGTTTTACAAACTTTGCCTCCCATGGAGGTGGTGAAGTAAGTTTGTGCTAGATTTCTACGTTGATATGCGCTTCGCAGCAGGCTGAAGCCCGGTTTTCCTCTCAGAGTGCAGTGAATGTCAGAGGGATGTGAAGAGAGTATTGCCAATTTGAATACCATGATCTTCCTCTAGGGGATCTATTTAATAGGTTCTCTGTTATCGGTCGTAGAGATTTCTTCTCCTACCTCCCTTTTCAGATCGACGATATTCTCTTATATACCATTACCTCTACTGATTCTCGTTTCAGTACTGGTTTGGCTATCTACTATATGTAGATGAGTGTCTTAGGGTAAGTAAGTCTTATTTTATTCATGACACTCTAAGCTATGGTTGGGCACTTTATATGTAAAGTTCTAAATATATGTTTTAAACTTATATTTGCCATGATTCAGGATAATCAGTATTCCTTCTTTCAGACTGTCTTTTTTTGGGAAAATGCATATGAATAAATATTTTTCTTACCTTAAAAATTTCAATTTGACTTTTTTTCTAAATTGCGGGCTGTTAGGCTCGCGGGTGCAGAAAATGCTTCAATTTATTGTGTCATTTTTGGCACAAGACTTTTTTGGCGCAAAAATCATAGTTGACGCCGGAAGTTTTCACGTGGTTGAGTCATTTTTTGACGCATGTGTGCTACAGATGTTTTTTTGGCGCCAAAAAATGTGGGCGTCATTCTTGGCGCCAAAAATGTGGGCGTCATACTTGGCGCCAGTTTTTTTCACATTATTTCAGTCTCACTTTTTTGTTGCTTCTGGTTGCTAGAGGCTTGTTTGTTTTGCATTTTTTCCCATTCCTGAAACTGTCATTTAAGGAATTTGATAATTTTGCTTTATATGTTGTTTTTTCTATTACATATTGCAAGATATCACTACCTGACCCTGGATCAGAATCTACTTCTGGAAAGATGCTGCCTGATGTTGGTTCTACCAAAGCTAAGTGTATTTGTTGTAAACTTTTGGTAACTGTTCCTTCGGCTGTAGTTTGTGTTGTCATGATAAACTTTCTAACGCAGATAATGTTTCCATTAGTAATAATCCATTACCTGTTGTTGTTCCTTCAACATCTAATGTTCAGGATGTTCCTGTTAATGTAAGAGAATTTGTTTCTAATTCTATTCAGAAGGCTCTGTCTGTTATTCCTCCTTCTAGTAAACGTTAAAGGTCTTTTAAAACTTCTCATATTTCAGATGAATTTTTTAATGACCGCCATCATTCTGACTTATCTATTTCTGATGAGGATTTATCTGGTTCAGAAGATTCTGCCTCAGATATTGACACTGATAAATCTTCATATTTGTTTAAGAAGCAGTTTTTGGTAGAAAAGTACTTCAGGCAGCTGTTTCAGTTTGATTCTTCTGCTTATTATTTCAATTTTTTGATTTGGGTTGTGGATTATTTTTTTCAGCGGAATTGGCTGTCTTTATTTTATCCCTCCCTCTCTAGTGACTCTTGCGTGGAAGTTCCACATCTTGGGTATTATATCTCATGGACTCTTGCCAATATGAAAGAAATTCATTTATCAGGTAAGTTCTTACATAAATTATGTTTTCTTTCATGTAATTGGCAAGAGTCCATGAGGCCCACCCTTTTTTGTGGTGGTTATTTTTTTGTATAAAGCACAATTATTCCAATTCCTTGTTTGATGCTTTCGCTCCTTTCTTATCACCCCACTTCTTGGCTATTCATTAAACTGAATTGTGAGTGTGGTGAGGGGTGTATTTATAGGCATTTTGAGGTTTGGGAAACTTTGCCCCTCCTGGTAGGAATGTATATCCCATACGTCACTAGCTCATGGGCTCTTGCCAATATGAAAGAAATGAATTTATCAGGTAAGTTCTTACATAAATTGTTTTCTCTAACCTAGGAATCTTACTAGTATATAAGCTGTAAAACGTAGCAAGAGCTTCTCTTTTGTCTGTCTGTAAGGGAAGTCCTGCTAGCAGTAATAAAGATCATCCTGTAATCTGGTTTCCCTTTTGTATTTCTGGTCTCTTATTTCTCCATCTGGCAGAAACCTATTTGGGCTAAATGTCCACATCATTGGGATGTTTTTATCAAATATTTTTTTTGTTCCAGATAGAAGAACCTCATGAAAATATGAATGAATCAGAGTCGTTGGAAGAGAAGGTAAGACATCTGTCGCACACATTTTGTCAAGCCTTTAATATTATTCCTGTTAGATTTTTCTGTGTATTAGAAATATTATTCCATTATACACTTATTGGTTCTTTGTCTGCAGTATTAGACGTTTTTATTACATCCAGTAAAGGGTCTTATAAAATAAGACATGAAGAAATAATCACAGTATAAAAGTGTATTGTTAAATCGTATTTATATTCAATCGTATTTATATTCATAACAAAATACTTCTGCAAAAATCATATTTTATGGAAAAATAAAAATTTGTATTTAAATTACAAAGGAAAAAAAACAGTGAAATTTGTACTTTATAATAATGAATTTGAAGCATATTATTTTCCTTATTGTACAATGAGATTCCCGGCCTCTGCTTGGGTTAAATCTTCTCACATTGGGATGTTTTTATCAAAGCGTGTTTTTGTTCCAGATAGAACCTCATGAAAATATGAGCAAAACAGAGTTCTCAGAAGAGAAGGTAAGACGTCTGTCACGCCTTTAATATTATTCCTGCAGATTTTTATGTATATTAGAAATATTATTATATTTTATTCTTATTGCGCGTCTTTGTTTAAAGGGCTTGACTTGTTCTCCAAAGAACGATTTATATAATTGATGAACAATTTTTTTTATGGTTATAGATTTATATCAAAGCAGGTTCTTATATCTAATGCAGCATATATAAGGGTTGTAAGATTTTTATTTGGGGTGAATATATTAAATGTCTCTTCTTTCTAGACGGAAACTCCTCAACTGGACTTGAAAGAATCTGAAACGCAAGGAGATCGGGTGAGGAACTAGGGCCAGTTATCTAAAGGTCTTTGCCCCTACAAAATTCTATGACATCTCAACAGTACTATAGAGCCCCAGATGGAATTATCTAAAGACAGTTTTTACCTTTAAAACAGTGTAAAATTGTATTGTTAAATCGTATTTATATTCGTAACAAAGTACTTCTGCAAAAATCATATTTTATGGAAAAATAAAAATTTGTATTTAAATTACAAAGGAAAAAAAACAGTGAAATTTGTACTTTATAATAATGAATTTGAAGCATATTATTTTCCTTATTGTACAATTGAAATTACAAAGTCATTTTTTTTTACTTATAATAATGAATTTGAAAAGCATATTTTCCTCATTCTATAATGAGATTCCTGGCCTCTGCTTGTGTTAAAATTTCTCACATTGTAATGTTCTTATCAAATCTTTTTTTGTTCCAGATAGAACCTCATGAAAATATGAGCAAAACTGAGTTCTCAGAAGAGAAGGTAAGACGTCTGTCACGCTTTTAATATTCATGCAGATTTGTATTATGTATATTAGAAATATAATTCCATTTTATTCTTATTGCACGTCTTTGTGTACAGGGCTAGACTTCTCCTACAAACAATTTATTTTATTAACCAATTTTTTTATGGTTATAGATTTATATCAAAGCAGGTTCTCATATCTAATGCAGCATATAAGGGTTGTAAGAGGTTTTTATTTGGTGATGAATATATTAAATGTCTTTTCTTTCTAGACAGAAACTCCTCAACTGGACTTGAAAGGATTTGAGCTCCAAGAAAATCAGGTGAGGAACTAGGGCCAGTTATCTAAAGGTTTTTGAGCCTACAAGATTCTATGACATCTCGCCTGTAATATAAAGCCCCAGGTGGAATTATCTACAAGCAGTTTTTACCTTTTAAACAGTGTGTCTCACAATGGGTTGTTCCTTGCATTTAGTATGTAAAGGGGAAGCATATGTTGTATTTTATTGTGAGTCATACTGTAATTTAAAAATCATATAAAAAATGAAGAAATATAAATACTTGTATTGAAAAATAGCTTTTAAATTCATAATGAAATAATTCTGTGGAAAATAAAAATTTGTATTGAAATTACCCAGGAAAAACACTGCAGAATTGTGCATTAGAAATATTATTCTATTTTACTCTTAATGCTTCTTTGTATATATAGTATTATAGATTTTTTTATTATATCAATCTTTATTACTAAAGGTCAATTTGTTGAAGGTTAGAGATAATTACATGTAAAGCAGCTTATCAGGGTTTGTAGTTTTTGGGGTTTGTGTGGAAAATATATTAAATGTCTTCTCCTTCTAGATGGAAACTCCTCATTTGAGCTTGGAGGAATCTGAGCTCCAAGAAGACAAGGTAAAGACAAGTCTTTAATTCCTTCTCATGTAGGTTGTAAGTCTTTGATATAAACTATTATCAACAAATAAATTGATTCCAGCATCACTTAAAAGAAAGGACCTTTATTATTTTCTTGCAGGGTCTGTCTATTACTCTTATGAATCATGCAAGAAAATTATAAAGGTCCTTTCTTTTAAGTGAGGATAAAATAGTTTTGTTAATATTGAGACTTGGCATTCTGCAAAAATAAAAATGTGTTTTGAAATTGCAAAGGAAAAAACATGGTGAAATTTGCACTTATAATACGGAATTTAAAGTATATTGTTTTCTTTATTGTACAATGAAATTCCCGGCCCCTGCTAGTGTTAAATATTCTCACATTGGTTTTATCAAATTGTTTTTATTTGTTCCAGATGGAACCTCATGAAAATATGAACGAATCAGAGTTCAACGAAGAGAAGGTAAGACCTTTGTCACACGCCTTTTGTCAAGCCTATAATATTATTCCTGCAGCTTTTTATGTATATTAGAAATGTAATTCCATTTTATTATTATTGCGTGTCTTTGTTTACAGGGCTTGACTTGTTCTCCTAAGAAAGATTTATATTATTGACTAATTTTTTTTATGGTTATAGATTTATATCGTTATATGAAAAAAAGGTTGGAGGGACTTATAGTGCTACAAATTCACTATTTCCGTGAATGCACACACTTGAGTGCCCTGTGGTTGCATTAACCCCTCACTCCCGATTATATAAAAAGAGTTCAATCTTTAATTACCCGCTCTTGACTGGGATGATCTCCTCCGCTATAGTCGTGTGTTAATATGTAGCTATGCTACAGTGAGAGGGGAGCCGGGTCACCAGAATCTGCGGCTAGTTAGCCTGTCTCACCTGTCTCGGCATATTCAACTGAGGAAACCACGTCTCAGTCACGGAGATATTCTTCCTTGTGCTGTACACTTGCTCTGTCGCACCCTCAGCCAGAGCAATTAGGGAGAAGCTGGATCACTGGAATCAGCAGCTCATCTGCCTGTCTCTCACCTGTCTCGGCGTATTCAACTGAGGAAACAGCGTCTCAGTCACAGAGATCCTCCTCCTTGAGCGGTACACTCGCTCTGTCGTTCACTTGGTCAGTGCAGCATTGAGGTCAGGGGTCAAGCCTATCCTATAGGAGGTACACGGAACTCTGCTGGAGAAATCCAAAGCGGCTGGATACAGTTCAAGGAATAAAGAAATTGCTGGATTCCTCTTTATAAAAAATAAAATGTTACTTTATTGCTTCATTTAAAAATATAAGGAAACTTCAAAATAGACACACAGGCGCAGCACCTGGGCCTTACGCGTTTCGGCTGGTTAGCCGTAATCATAGCCTATAGGTGCTGTGCCTTACAGGTAATAAATAAACATTTTATTTTTTATAAAGAGGAATCCAGCAATTTCTTTATTCCTTATAGATTTATATAATCTCCTGCTTTATTCACTGCTTTCTGTTGCTATTGTACCACTATCTCTTGTGGTATGTCTGTAGTCTGAAATAAATTCTGTATTTACTGTGATGATATCTTTATGGTCTTTAGCTATGTGATGTAGACATGTGCAACGCTAAAAAATTTGTTTAGTTTTCATTAGTTAAATAAATTAGTTTTGGCAAATTAGTTGTTAAATCTTTATTTCAGATCCGTTCATTATTCATATTTATTATTCTATTCTAAAGTTTACAATATAATAAGGATTATGAATAAAGAATGGATCCGAAATAATGAATGGATCTGAAAAACTAATTTGCTGAAACAAAATGATCTAAACCACCGTTCCCCGACAATAAATAAAGCTATTAACCCCTAAACCGCCACCTTTCGACATCACAAACACTAACTAAAGCTATTAACCTCTAAACCATCGTTCCCCTCACATTGCAACTAGCTAAATTAAACTGTTAACCCCTAAACCTAACACCCCCTAACATTAACATAATGACTCTAAATAAACCTATTAACTCCTAAACTGCCGCCCCCCACATCGCCAACACTAGCTAAACCTATAAACCCCCGCCCCCCACATCGCAAGCACTAACTAAAATTAACCTCTAAACCACCATTCCCCTCACATTGCAACTAGCTAAATTAAACTGTTAACCCCTAAACCTATCACCCCCTAACTTTAACATAATTAAAATAGATCTTAAGTAAAGTTACAATTATTAACTACCAAGTTAAAATAAATACAAACTTACCTGAGAAATAAAAATAAAACCTAAGCTTAAACTAAAAATACTAACATTACTTGTAAAAAAAAATAATAAAAAAAATAAAACTACCATTACAAAAAATAACAAACAAAATGATTCAAAATAATAATGTATTCCTATTCTAATACCCCATAGAAAAAAACATAACACCCCATCATAAAAAGATGTAATGTTAGGGGGTATTTGTTGAATTTATTTGCAAAAGAGCTCTTAACTTTAGGGCAATGCCCTACAAAAGGCCCTTTTAAGTGCTATTGGTAGTTTATTATAGATTAGGTTTTTTTTTCTTTTGGGGTGTTTTTTTTCATGCGGGGTATTAGAATAGGAATCATTTTTATTATTTTGGATAATTTCATTTATTTTTTGTAATTTTAGTGTTTGTTATTTTTAGTAAAGTTAGTTTTTTAAAAAAAAAAAAAGAAATGTTAGTTTTATTTGTTTAAGCTTAGATTTTATTTTTATTTCACAGGTAAGTTTGTATTTATTTTAACATAGTAGTTAGTAAATAGTAATATTGTAACTAGCTTAGGTTTTATTTTACAGGTTTAGTTTTGGCGATGTGGGAGGGTGGCGGTTTAGTTAGTGTTGGCGATGTGGGGGGCGGCGGTTTAGAGGTTAATAGGTTTAGTTAGTGTTGGCCATATTGGAGAATGGCGGTTTATGGGTTAATAGCTTTATTTAGTGTTTTAGTTAGTGTTGGTGATGGGGGGGGGGGGCGGTTTAGATAAACAATGAAAAATTCCCAATATGAATAAAGAATGGATACAAAAATTCAGAAACTGATTTATTCGTTTTCTGAATTTTGATTAAGGTTCCGATTCGGAAATTCGCTAAGTCTGAAAGCTAAATTAGTCTGAAACGATCTGCACATGTCTAATGTGATGTTCAAACACTGTCAATACTGGATATAATTCCTGAATGTATAAGTTTACTAATGGTATAATCTCAGCCCCCTCCAAATTATATGGTCTATTTTTATTTATCTTACACTGAATCAAACTTTCCCTATTGGCCTTGTGACTGGCTTTCCATCATGTCATTATTAATTAACTAATTTAATGGACTTAGCTGAATGCTCTGTCCTATAAACGTAACACTTCCATGGTGAAGCATTGCAGGTTTAATTAGCATTTTTTGTAATGTGTTACATTTCTTAAGTGAGCATTTTATAAGTTAGGCATTAAGTATTAGGCAAAAAAATTATACAAGAATTAGAACAAGGAGAGAACAAGGGACAAGACACTATGCAAGTGCTGTTGTAATACTGTGTTTTTATGTGTTTTGCCATTTCCCTGTTTTGTAAAAATGCTCAATATCTTCATGTTCTCTTTTGCTACCGCTTTGCAATAAACTACTTTATTCATTTACTCCTTCCCACTCACCACCTGCACTATTCATTAGCCCATCGTTTACCCTCCCCTCACTTTTGCACTCATGAACTTCACACATTTCTAAACATTTTCTCCCACTACAAATCTGTATCTTATCTTATGTCACCCTCCCTCTCGCTCATACTAGCTGCTGGCAATATCTATCCTAATCCTGGTCCCCCACAATTTTCTAGCTTCGCCCACCGATGTGTGCCTTTACATAGACCTAGAAAACAAAACTCTGGTAACCTTACTCAAATTCCTCTTGTGTCTAAAGCCAACACCCCCATCACTTGTGCTCTCTAGAACTCTCTCGCTTTGTTTGCAACAAACTCACTTCTATCCATGACCTCTTTATCACCCACTCCCCTCAACCTTCTGGCTCTCACAGAAACCTTGCTCTCTCTTTCAGACACAGCATCCACTGCTGCATTGCCACATGGGGTCTCCAATTCAGCCACACTCCTAGGTCTGAAAATAGACAGGGAGGTGGTGCAGATAATTTACTTTCCTCTTGTTGCACCTTTTTAAACAAATACAACCCATCTCTTCCCTCACATTTTCCTCATTCAAAAACCATGTGATTTGTTTATTCTTGCCCCCTCTATGTGTGTTGGAGTCATATACCCTCCCCCTGGGTCCTCAACTCAATTTCTAGATCACTTTGCTGCATGGCTACCTTATTTCCTCTTCTCAGACACCGCTGCCCTCATTCTTGGGGACTTCAACCTCCCTGGTGACCATCCCACTGCCTCCGCTGAAAAAAACAACTTTTGCAACTCACTTCCTCTTTCAGTCTGTCACAATGCACTAACTCCCACTCACAAAGACTCACATGCAGCATCACATAACTCACTTCAAATTTCTCCCTCCTACTAACTCACACCAAACTCCACAGAAGCATCAAGTCACTAGATCAGCAACTGCTCTCAAACTCTCTCAAACCTCTGCTCTTTTCCATCTTCTCATTTTCCTGCCCTGACAAATCTATCTTCCACTACAATTCCACCCTTACATCCAACCATGACAATTTGGCCCCCCTACCTTAGCTCGGAAGTCACACACTCATTCTCAGCCCTGGCATATTACTCTGACATACTACCTACGCAGATGTTCACGCACTGCTGAGTAACACTGGAGAAAATCTTGGTGTTCAGCTGACTTTCTTCGCTGTAAGTTTGTCTTCAACTCCTACTATTCTGCCCTTATTTCTCTCTTTTCTCTACTCTTTCTTCAAACCCAAAACGTCTGTTCTCCACTTTCATTACTCTTCTCCACCCACACGTACCTTCTATTACAACTTCTCTCAGCTCAAGATTTTGCCAGCCAATTCAACATCAAAATTGATTCCATTAGAAACAATCATCTCTCAACATAGTAACAGTCTCCAACCCCCTGAAAGGCTCAAAATCTTCCAAAATACACAAAGCCATAAACTCAGCTCTTATACTCTCCTCTCACCTCACTACCTGTCCCCTCAATCTGAACCCCTCACAGCTCCTTTCTCTCTTCTACCCTTACCCCTATACTCACACAAATTGTTAACTTCTCCCTCATCTCTGAAACATGCACTGGTCACACCTATCCTCAAAAAACCTCTTAAACCAACTCCCCATCCAACTACCACCCTATTTCCCTACTCCCCCTTACTTCAAAAGTTTTTGAAAAACTAGTATATTTATGTAAGTGGCAAGAGTCCATGAGCTAGTGATGTATGGGATATACAATCCTACCAGGAGGGGGCAAAGTTTCCCAAACCTCAAATGCTTATAAATAAACCTCCCACCCCATTCATACCTCAGTTTTACAAACCTTGCCTCTTTAGTAGGGAAGCAAGATGTGCTTGATTTCTTCTGTGAAAGGCACTTCTAAGCATTTTGAAGCCCAGTTCCTCTCAAAGTACAGAGTTTGTCTGAGGGATGTGGAGTATTGCCTGATGACACCATGTTTTCGTCTATGGGAAAATCTATTCTAGGGCTTTCTGTAAATTGGTTGCAGGGATTCATCTGCTGCCTCCCTTTACAGATCGACATTATACTCTACCATTACCTCTACTGATATGTTTCAGTACTGGTTTGGCTGTCTGCTATATGTGGATGGGTGTTTTCTGGTAAGTATATATCATTTTTTAAGACACTTAGCTATGTTTGGCACCTTATATTATAAAGTTTTTAATATATATTGCATATATTTGCCATGAGTCAGGTTTGTGTATATTTCCCTTTGCAGTCTAACAGTTTCAGCATGGAGATTATGTTTATGGGAGAATTTAGGTATTTTTTTCTTACCTGGGGTTCCAGTTAGTTATAACTTGGAGGCTGTTTTTTTTTAAAAAATTAGTGGGCATATTAGGCTCGCGATGATGCAAAATGCTACTTTTTATTGCATAATTTTTGTCGCCTGTTGTGACGCGAGTCGTGTGATTTCATTTTGTTTGGTTTGGCGCCAAGTTTTTTCCCTCTGCATTTGTGTCATTTTTGGCGCCAAAACGTTATATTAAGTCTCTCCCTCTTTTACTCGCTGCTCTCATTTGTTTTTAGAGGGCTATGATGTTTGCTTTTAATTTTTTCTTTTGTATAGAATCTTATCATAACCATTTTGTTCCCATTCCTGAAACTGTTATTTTGAGGAAATTAGATATTTTGCTTTAATGTTATTTTTTCTTTGTTACATTTTGCAAGATGTCTGAAACAGATCCTGCCACTGATGTTACTATAGGAACTAATCTGCCTGAACATAATTCTACCAAAGCTAAGTGTGTTATTGTAAATAAGCTGATTTTATTTCTTCAGCTCAATTATGTCACACTTGTTTATTACATGTTGGTAATGTTTCTATGAGTACCTGATATTCCTGCAGATATGAATTTTTTTTATTTATGCAGCGATAAGAAGACTGACTGCTAATTTGTCTTCAAATAAAAGTAAAAGGTCTTTCCAAACTTGTCATAGATTTAATGAATTTTGTACTGACAGAAAGTATTCTCTACTGATTGAGGGTTCCTCTGACTCAGAGGATCCTGCATCAGAGACAGAAATTGACAGATCATCTTTTTTATTTTACAATTGAACATTTGTTCTCTATTAAGGAAGTATTGTTTACTTTAGGTATTAAGGAGTCTAGTCCTCCTAATAGCTAAGCTTATAATCATTTTAATTCTGTGTTTAAGACTTCTGAGGTTGCTCCTGAAGTTTTTTCCTATTCCAGATGCTATCTGTAATATGATTGGTAAATAATGGTCTTAACCAGTGTTCCCTCTAAGAGCAGTTTTGTGTGTAGCCCAGCAGTGAAACAGTTAATTAGGTAACCACACCCTGCAATTAGCAAACTCTGCACAATGCAGATGGCAAGGTATGGTTCTCTTGTTAAACGTTTCACTGCTGGGCTGCATACAAAACTGTCCTTAGAGGGAACACTGGTCTTAACCCTTTCTAGTTGGACAGTTTAGCGCAGCAGTTATTTGATCCTTAAAGGGACAGTCAACACCAAAAATTTTGTTGTTTAAAAAGATAGATAATCCCTTTATTACCCATTCCCCAGTTTTTTGCAAAACCAACACTGTTATATTAATACACTTTTTACTTCTGTGACTAACTTGTATCTAAGCATCTTCTGACCGCCCCTAATCACATGACTTTTAGTTATTTTGCATATAGTTGCATTTTAGCCAATTAGTGCAGTGTCTGCCACTAGCCACGAGCGTGATCACAATGCTATCTATATGGCCTACATGAGCTTGCTCTCCCCTGCTGTGAAAAGTAAATAAAATAGAGGCGGCCTTCAAGGGCTTAGAAATTATATGTGCCTCCCTAGGTTTGCTTTCAACTAGAATACCAAGAGAACACAGCAAAATTATTGATAAAAGTAAATTGGAAAGTTGTTTAAAATTACATGGCCTATTTGAAAAATGAAAGTTTTTTGTTTACTTGACTGTCCCTTTAAGTATATAACATTGTTCTTTTATTTTCAACATACAATCTTTTTATTTATATTGCTATATTTGATGTCATTTAAATTTAATGTCAAATCTATCTTTTTAGCTATTCTGACTTAAATAGCTTTATGGCTTAAATCTTAAAATATTGACAGTGTCCTAATCTAAATTATTATTTCTATCTTTTCAGGGAAATAATTCGTTTGGTTCCTCTATAACTGGGGGTAAGGGAGTTTTTTTTTTTTTTTGGCCGTAGACAAGAAATTTAAGGGTAAATTTAAAACTCTAAATTGTTTTCGTTCCTTTCGTCTGTATAGAGAGCTGAAAACCTCTCATTCCCCTAAGGCTCTATTTGGAGGCCATCTCTGAATTGGAATAAATCCAAGCCTTAAAAGGAAGCAAATCTGGCTCCTAAGTCTGCATGAAGGTGCAGCCCTCAATCCAGTTCTTCTGGTGAGGGGCAGATTAAGTTATTTCAAGACATTTGGACAGCTTCAGTCCAAAATCAATAGTGTATATTTCTCAAGGGTATTGAATAGGTTTTTAGAATAAGACCTTCCATTGGAAGATTGGGTTTCTATTCAAATCTATTCTTTGTGTTAGAGAAGGATGATTTTTTCAGATCAATCCTGGATCTGAAAATGTTAATCGTTTTGTAAGAGTCCCCAACTTTTAAGATGGTTACTATAAGGACTATTCTGCTTTTTGTTCAGTAAGGTCATTTTATGTCCACAATAGACTTATAGGACGCTTATCTTCACATTTTGATTCATCCAGACCACTATCGTTTTATGAGATTCTCTTTTTTTAGATAAACATTACCATTTTGTCGCTCTTCCTTTTGGTCTAGCAACTGCACCAAGAATTTTCTCAAAGGTTCTCGGTGCTCTTTTTTCTGTAATCAGAGAGCAAGGTATTGTGGTATTTTGGACTTGGTACTAGCTCAAGCTTTTCATTTAGCAGAGACTCACACAAAACAAATGTTTCTTCTAGACATGATTGGAGGATCAATTTACAAAAAGTTTCTTTATTCTTTAGACATAGGTTAAAATCCCAACACTTAACTCTCTGTTTTTGGTGTTTAAACCATCACCTTATTGTTCAAGGGGCCTCTTTTGTTCGTCCTTCCTGGACTGTGATCTCAACAGATGCAAGTCTTACAGGTTGGGGAGCTCTCTGGGGGTCTCTGACAGCACAAGGGGCTTGGAATCCTCAAGAGTCGAGGTTCCCTATCATTATTTTAGAACTCTCTGCTATTTTTAGAGCTCTTCAGGCTGGGCCTCTATTGAAGAGAGAATGTTACATTCCATTTTAATCAGACAATATCACAACAGTGAATATGTCAATCATCAATGGGGGACTCGCAGTCCTTTAGTAATGAAAGAAGTATCTCTGATATTTTCTTGGGTGCAATTCAACTCTTGTCAAGACTCTGTGATTCTTATCTCAGGTGTAGACATTTGGGAAGCGGATTATCTCCTTTTCCAGATGTGTTTTTTTTTTTTTTAACTTGTAAAGATGTGGGGTCTTCTAGAAATAGATCTGTTGTCCTCTCGTCTGAACAAGAGACTTCAAATATCTTTCCAGGTCCAGTGATCCTCAGGCAGAAATGATGGATGCTCTTTGGTTTTACCAATCTGCTTACATTTTTCTGCCTCTGGTTCTTTTTCCAAGGGTGATCTCTGTTTCTGATAGCACCAGCATGGCCTCTCGGATTTTGGTATGCGGACCTTGTCCAGTTGCCAGCCTTGGTCATTTGATATAAGACCAGACCTGTGTCAAGGCCCATTTTTCCATCAGGATTTCAAATCTCTGAATTTGAAGGCATGGAAATTAAATGCTTAGTTCTTAAGTCATAGAGGATTCTCTGATTCAGTAATTCTATGATATAGGCTTGTAAGTCTGTTTCAAGGAAGATTTATCATAGGGGTTGGAAAACCTATATTTCATGGTTTTCCACTCATGATTATTCTTGGCATTCTTTTGAATTCCTAGGATTTTACAGTTTCTTCAGGATAGTTTGGATAAAATGTTTTGTCTGCAAATACTTTGAAGGACAAATATCTGCTTCTTCTGTCTGATATTCACTGTATTGTTCAGGTTTTGATTCGTATCAAGCCTGTTATTAAATAAATTTCTCCTCCATGGAGTCTCAATTTGTTTTTTAAGATTTTGCAGGCTCTTCTTTTGAGCCTATGAATTCTTTGGATTTTTATCTAATTTCTTAGAAAGTGTTATTTATTTTGGCAATCTCTTCTGCTAGAAGAGTTTTCTGAATTGTCTGATCTCTATTGTGAGTCTCCTTATCTGATTTTTCATCAAGATAAGCTGTTTTGCAGACTGTTTCTCTTGTAAGGTGTATCCAGTCCACGGATCATCAATTACTTGTGGGATATTCTCCTTCCCAACAGGAAGCTGCAAGAGGATCACCCACAGCAGAGCTGTCTATATAGCTCCTCCCATAACTGCCACTACCAGTCATTCTCTTGCAGCTCTCGACAAGTAAGGAAGTAGCTAGAGAGATGTGGTGTTTTTTATTTAGTTTATCTTCAATCAAAAGTTTATTTTCAAATGGTACCGGAGTTGTACTATTTTAGCCTCAGGCAGAAAGTTGAAGAAGAGTTTTCCTGTGGTCTTTGATGATCTTAGCAGGTTGTAACTAAGATCCATTGCTGTTCTCACACATAACTGAAGAGAGTGATAACTTCAGCTGGGGGAATGGCGTGCAGGGTCTCCTGCAATGAGGTATGTGCAGTTTAAATTTTTCGAGAGAAAGAATATGCTAGAAAATGCTGCTAATACCGGAGTTATTTAAGGTAAGCCTGATTACAGTGATTTAATAACGACTTGTATCATGCTTGCTGTAAAAGGTAATATTCTTATTACTTTCTCACATTACTGAAAAATAAAACGTTTGCTGCCTGTCACCAGGAAAATCTATCATAAGATATGGTGTAAATACCTTCATTGGTGTGAATCCAAGGGTTACTCATGGAGCAAGGTCAGGATTCCTAGGATATTATCTTTTCTCCAAGAAGGATTGGAGAAGGGTTTGTCAGCTAGTTCCTTAAAGGGACAGATTTCTGTTCTGTCTATTCTTTTGCACAAACGTCTGGCTGAGGTTCCAGACGTGCAGGCGTTTTGTCAGGCTTTAGTCAGAATCAAGCCTGTGTTTAAACCTGTTGCTCCGCCTTGGAGTTTAAATGTAGTTCTTAAGGTTCTTCAAGGGGTTCCGTTTGAACCTTTGCATTCCATAGATATTAAGCTCTTATCCTGGAAGGTTCTGTTTTTAGTAGCTATCTCCTCGGCTCGAAGAGTTTTGGAGTTATCTGCTTTACAATGTGATTCCCCTTATCTCATTTTTCATGCAGATAAGGTAGTGTTATGTACCAAACCTGTTTTTTTTACCTAAGGTGGTATCTAATAAAAATATCAATCAGGAGATTGTTGTACCGTCACTGTGTCCTAATCCTTCTTCAAAGAAGGAACGTCTTTTACACAATCTTGACGTGGTTCATGCTTTAAAGTTTTATTTACAAGCTACTAAAGATTTTCGTCAAACATCTGCATTGTTTGTTGTCTACTCTGGACAGAGGAGAGGCCAAAAGGCTTCGGCAACCTCTTTCTTTTTGGCTAAGGAGTATAATACGCTTAGCTTATGAGACTGCTGGCCAGCAGCCTCCTGAAAGGATTACAGCTCATTCTACTAGAGCAGTAGCTTCCACATGGGCTTTTAAAAATGAGGCTTCTGTTGAACAGATTTGTAAGGCAGTGACTTGGTCTTCGCTTCATACTTTTTCAAAATTCTATAAATTTGATACTTTTGCTTATTCGGAGGCTATTTTTGGGAGAATGGTCTTGCAGGCAGTGGTGCTTTCCGTTTAAGCGCCTGCCTTGTCCCTCCCTTCATCCGTGTCCTATAGCTTTGGTATTGGTATCCCACAAGTAATGGATGATCTGTGGACTGGATACACCTTACAAGGGAAAACAAAATTTATGCTTACCTGATAAATTTATTTCTCTTGTGGTGTATCCAGTCCATGGCCCGCCCTGTCATTTTAAGGCAGGTGTTTTTTATTTTTAAACTACAGTCATCACTGCACCCTATAGTTTCTCCTTTCTCTTGCTTGTCTTTGGTCGAATGACTGGTAGTGGCAGTTAGGGGAGGAGCTATATAGACAGCTCTGCTGTGGGTGATCCTCTTGCAGTTTCCTGTTGGGAAGGAGAATATCCCACAAGTAATGGATGATCCGTGGACTGGATACACCACAAGAGAAATAAATTTATCAGGTAAGCATAAATTTTGTTTTTAATTTATTTGCTTTAAATAGTGAAATCTAACAACATCTATAGGGAGATTGTTTCTTCTTTGTGTCCTAATCCTAAGAATACTTCTAAAATTTTCATTCTTTGGCTGTGGTAAGAGCTTTGAAATATTATGTTGAGGCTACTATAGATTTCAGAAAGACTTCTAGTCTGTTATTTTTTCTGGTTCCAGAAAAGGTCAGAAAGCCTTTGCCATTTCTTTGGCATCTTGGTTGAAGTTTTAGATTCAAAAGGCTTATTTGACAGTGGGCAGTCTCCGCTTCAGCGTATTGCAGCTCATTCTACTATATCAGTCGCCATATCTTGGGTTTTCAAGAATGAAGCTTCAGTTGATTAAATTTGCAAAGCACTAACTTGGTCTTCTTTGCTCTCATTTACTTAGAGACACTGAACCCAAATGTTTTAATTTGTGATTCATTTAGAGCATGCAATTTTAAGCAACTTTCTAATTTACTCCTATTATCAAATTTTCTTCGTTCTCTTGCTATCTTTATTTGAAAAAGAAGGCATCTAAGCTTTTTTTTTTGGTTCAGACTTCTGGGCAGCACTTTTTTTATTGGTGGATGAACTTATCCACCAATCAGCAAAACAACCCAGGTTTTTCACCAAAAATGGGCTGGCATCTAAACTTACATTCTTGCATTTCAAATAAAGATACCAAGAGAATGAAGAAAATTTGATAATAGGAGTAAATTAGAAAGTTGCTTAAAATTTCACACTATCTAAATCACGAAAGAAAAAAATTTGGGTTCAGTGTCCCTTTAATTTTACCATTTTGATGTGTATGCATCTTTGGAAGCAGCCTTTGGTAGAAAGGTTTTTCAGGCAGCTGTGTCTGTTCGATTCTAGTGCCTATGATTTGAGTTTTTTTGAATTTTTTAAAGAAAACTTAATTATTTCTTGGGATTTAATTTCTCAGCGGAAACAGCTGTTTTTATTTTATCCCTCCCTCTCTAGTGACTCGTGGACTTCCACGTCTTGGGTATTATATCCCATACGTCACTAGCTCATCGACTCTTGCCACTTACATGAAAGAAAACATAATTTATGTAAGAACTTACCTGATAAATTCATTTCTTTCATAGTGGAAAGAGTCCATGAGACCCACTCTATTTTTTGTGGTTATGATTTTTTTGTATAAAGCACATTATTTTTCCAGTTACTCTTTTTAATGCTTTTTACTCCTTGTTTTTTTATACCTCACTACTTGGCTATACGTTAAACTGAGGTATGAGTGAGGCGGGAGATGTATTTATAGGCATTTTGAGGTTTGGGAAACTTTGCCCCCTCTTGGTAAGAATGTATATCCCATACTTCACTAGCTCATGGACTCTTGCCACTATGAAAGAAATGAACTTATCAGGTAAGTTCTTACAAAAATTATGTTTTTTCACATTTCCATACATTCAACACCCTCCTTGACCCACTGCAATCTGGATTGCCGCTGACCTTCTTAAAGAAATATCGAAAGATCACTTCTCTCTGCTAATCCTCCTTGATACTGTTGACCACTTTCTTTAGCTCCAAACCCTCCAATCTTTCGGCATTTGTGACACAGCCCTCTTGTGGTTCTCTTTGTACCAGTCTAACCATATCTTCAGTATAGCCTTCTCTGGTGCATCCTCTGCCCTTTTACCACTTACTGTTGGGGTACCACAAGGCTCTGTCCTTGGTCCCCTTCTCTTCTCAATCTATACTTCATCATTAGGTTCCTTAATAAAGTCCCACAAGTTTCAATATCATTTGTATGCTGATGACACCCAAATCTACCTCTCTGCACCAGACTAATCGCCTTCCTTGCTAACGGGTGTCACCAACTGTCTTTCTCATCTCATCCTGGATGTCTTCTTACTACCTTAACCTAAATCTTTCCAAAACTGAGCTCCTTTTTACCCCTCTTCTTCCAAAACCTCCACCTCCCATTTTTTTATAACTATCGATAATTCCATCATTACCCCAACCCCACAAGCTCGATGTCTTGGGGTCACTCTTGACTCAGAGCTTTCTTTCAATCCTCACATTCAGTCTTTGACCAATTCCTGCTGCTTCCACCTTAAAAGCATCTCCAAATATGACACTTCCTCACAAAAGAGACAACTAAGATTTTAATCCACTCTTATTCTTTCCTGCCTTGACTACTAATCCTAAATGAATTCCTCTGCCAGGCTCATCTTCCTTATACTTCACTCTTTATCTGCTGCACCTCTCTGCCAATCCCTTTACTGGCTTCCTCTAGCCTCCAGAATTAAACACAAAATTCTGACTGACATACAAAGTCCTCAGCTGCACTGCTCCCCTCTATCTCAGACCTTGTCTCCAGACACTCTCTCCCTCCCATCCCCTTCACTCTGCTCATGACCACCTCTTCTCCTCTTCTCTTGTTACCTCCTCACATTGCCGTCAACAGGACTTCTCCAGACTGGCTCCCATCTTGTGGAATGCTCTGCCTTGCTCCACAAGACTCTCCCCTAGTTTTGAAAACTTCAAGCGCTCCTTAAAGACTCTAATGTTCAGGGATGCATACAACCGACACTAACCTTTCCTGATACTGGTTCCTCTCCTCCATTGCTATTCACCATGAACCCCATTAGAATGTAAGCCTAAGAGCCCAACTGCTTGCAGATCACCTTCACAAGAGCTGACTACAAAAGTACAACTCTTGGCAGGGCCCTCTTACCACTTGATCCCTATAAATGTTATCTTGCACGCCATGTCTATGTTTATAGCGCTGCGGAATCTGTTGGCGCTCTGCAAATAACTGATAATAATAATTTATATCAAGGTTATCAGATCTATTGCAGTATATCAGGGCTATAAGATGTTTTTATTTGGTGGTGAATAAATTAAATGGCTTTTATTTCTAGAAAGAAATTCCTCAACCGGACTTGAAAGAAGCTGAGCTCCAAGAAGATAAGGTAAGTGATTAGGGACAATTAATTTTCTTGGCCTACAAGATTCAGAAATTTCACTAGTACTTATAGAGCCCCAGTTGGAATTATCTAAAGGCTGTTTTTTACCTTTCAAACGGTGTCCCACTAAGGGGTGTTCCTTGCATTTAGTATTTGAATGTGATGCATGCATTACAGTAGGGCTCACAAAAATACGTAATAAAAAAATTGTAAAAAATAAAGAAATATAAACACTTTTATTGGTAAACTGCTTGTATTTGTAACAAAATAGTTCTGCAAAAAGATTTTTTTTTATGGAAAGCTAAAAATTTGAATTGAAAAAACCCACTGAAATTTGTAGTTATAATACGTAATTCAAACCATATCTTATCCTTTATTGCAAAATGAGTTTTGTTACATTGGTGTTATATAATATTTATTAGCCTGTTTTGGCCAACTCTTGCTGCTCTTTTTTATGGAACCCACAGGACATTAAATGAAGCAGAAGTGAAATTTTGTTAAGAGAAATTAATCTTTTATTCTTTTTCTGCTGTCTTATGATCCAGTCTCTGCTAGTGATGCGGTGAGAGTAACAATAACTTTTTACCTATATTTCTCTTACCTATGAATCTTACTAGTATATATGCTGTAAAACATAGCAAGAGCTTATTTTTCTTTTGTCTGTCTGTAAGGGAAGTCCTGCTAGCAGTAATAAAGATCATCCTGTTATGAAGTTTTCCTTTGTCTGCATATCTGGTCTCTTGTTTCTCCACCTGGCACAAGCCTATTTAGGTTAAATGTCTACATCATTGGGATACTTTTATTGAATAGTTGTTTTGTTCCAGATAGAAGAACCCCATGAAAATATGAACAAATCAGAGTTCTCGGAAGAGAAGGTAAGACCTCTTTCACACACATTTTGTCAAGCCTTTAATATTCCTGCAGCTTTTTCAGTGAATTAGACATACTGTATGCAAGGAAGCAATAATATATATTTTGTTTATTATATCCATCTATACTACTGAAGGTCAGTTTGTTAAAGGTTATTACATGTAAAGCAGCTTATTAGGGCTTGTATAGTTTTTTTTTTGTGGAAAATATATTTAATGTCTTCTCTTTCTAGATGGAAACTCTTCAGTTGAACTTGCAGGAATCTGAGCTCCAAGACAAGGTAAATACAAGTATTTAATTCCTTCTCATGTAGGTTGTAAGTCTCTGATAATATAAGTTGTTATTGACAAATTGATTCTAGCCTCACTTAAAAGTAAAGATCTTAATTATTTTCTTGCAGTCTGTCTATTACTCCTATGAATCCTGCAAGAAAATTATAAAGGTTCTTTCTTTCAAGTGAGGCAGGAATCATTTTGTTAATATTGAGACTTGGCATTCTGTAAAAATAAAAATTTGTATTGAAATTACAAAGGAAAAAACATGGTGAAATGTGTTCTTTTAATACGGAATTAAAAGCGTATTGTTTTCGTTATTGTACAATGAGATTTTCGGCTTCTGCCTAGTGTTAAATGTTTTCACATTGGTATGTTTTTATTTCAGATACAACCAAATGAAAATATGAAGGAATCAGAGTTTTTGGAAGAAAAGGTAAGACATCTGTCACACGCCTTTTGTCAAGCCCATAATATTCCTGCAGCTTTTTATGTATATTAGAAATATTGCAGTTTCCTCTTATTGCACTTTGTCTACAGGACTTGACTTGTTTTCCTACAAATTATTTTTGATCAATTTTTTTTAAGGTTATAGATTTCATATTAAGGCAGGTTCTCATATTAAATTAATTTCTTTCTAGAGGGAAACTCCTCACCTGGACTTAAAAGAATCTGAGCTCCAAGGAGATCAGGTGAGGAACGAAGGCCAGTTATCTAAAGGTCTTTGAGCCTACAAGATTGTCATTTCACCATTAATAGAAAGCCCCAGCTTGAATTATCTAAAGACAGTTTTTACCTTTAAAACAGTGCGTCTCATTAAGGGATGTTCCTTGTATTGAGTATCTGAAGTTGATGCTTACATTACAGTAGGGCTCACAAAAAGTAATTTAAAAATCGTATAAAATAAAGAAATGTAAGCACTCAATAAAAATGGTATTGTTACATAGATTTTAAATTTGTAATAAATTAGTTCTGTAAAATTATTTTTTATGGAAAAATAAAAATTTGTATTGAAATTACTCTGGAAAAAAACACTGAGATTTGTAGTTATAATGCGGAATTCAAAGCATATTGAAATGAGTTTCCCTGTCTTTTAGTGTTAAAATTGTTACATTGGTGTTATATAATATTTATTAGCCTGTTTTGGCCTACTCTTGCTACTTTTTTATGAAACTACATTTTCCTAAGATGCACGTGTCACGTAGTCTTGTCTGCAGGGAACCCACGGGACATGAAATGTAGCAGAAGTGAACTATGTTTTGCTGCTATAAATTAATCTCTCATTTGTTCTTTGTTTTCTGCTATCTGTCTTTTGTCCAGCCTCTGATAGTAATGCAGTGTGTTGTGAGTAACAACATATTACATATATTTATCTTACCTAGGAATCTTACTAGTATATAAGTTGTAAAACGTAGCAAGAGCTTACTTTTCTTTTGTCTGTCTGTAAGGGAAGTCCTGCTAGCAGTAATAACGATGATCCATTTATGAAGTTTTCCTTTGTCTGCATATCTGGTCTCTTGTTTCTCCACCTGGCACGTGCCTATTTAGGTTAAATTTCTACATCATTGGGATACTTTTATCGAATAGTTGTTTTGTTCCAGATAGAAGAACCCCATGAAAATATGAACGAATCAGAGTTCTCGGAAGAGAAGGTAAGAAGTCTGTTGCACACCTTTTGTCAAGCCTTTAGTATTCCTGCAGCTTTTTCTGTGAATTAGACATATTATTGCTTCTTTGCATACAGTATTATATATTTTTTTATTATATCCATCTATATTACTGAAGGTCAATTTGTTGAAGGTTAGAAATTATTACATGTAAAGCAGCTTATAAGGGCTTGTATAGTTTTTTTTTTGGGTGGAAAATATATGAAATGTCTTCTCCTTCTAGATGGAACCTCTTCAGTTGAGTTTGCAGGAATCTGAGATCCAAGACAAGGTAAATACAAGTCTTTAATTCCTTCTCATGTAGGTTGTAAGTCTCTGACAATATAAACTGTTATCAACAGATAAACAAATTGATTCCAGCCTCACCTAAAAGAAAGGACCTTTATTATTTTCTTGCAGGATTCATAGAAGTGAGGCTAGAATAATTTTGTTTGTTAATATTGAAACTTGGCATTCTGCAAAAATAAAAATTTGTATTGAAAATACAAATGAAAAAAACATGGTGAAATTTGTACTTATAATATGGAATTCAAAGCGTATTGTTTTCGTTATTGTACAATGAGATTTTCGGCCTCTGCTATTGTTAAATATTCTCATATTGGGATGTTTTTATCAAATAGTTTTTATTTGTTCCAGATAGAACCTCATGAAAATATAAACAAATCAGAGTTCACTGAAGAGAAGGTAAGACCTCTGTCACACGCCTTTTGTCAAGCCTTCAATATTATTCCTGCAGCTTTTTATATATATTAGAAATATAATTCCATTTTATTCTTATTGCGCGTCTTTGTTTACAGGGCTTGACTTGTTCTCCTAAGAACGATTTATATTATTGACCATTTTTTTATGGTTATAGATTCATCATCTCCTGCTAAATGCACTTCTTTCTGTGGCTTTTGTACTTTGTGTAACTCTCTTGGTATGTGAATTGGGTCCTGAATCATCTCCTGCTATATTCACTGCTTTCTGTGGCTATTCTACCTCTATCTCTTGTGGCATGTGTCTGTAGTCTGTGAAATAAATTCTGTATTTACTGTGATATCATCTTTATGGTCTTTAGCTGTGTGATGTGGACATGTGCAACGCTAACATTTTTTTCATTTTCATTAGTTAAATAAATAAATTTGTTTCGGCAAATTAAGTTAAATCATTATTTTGGATCCGTTCGTTATTCATATTCATTATTCTATTCTAAAGTTTACAATAGAATAAGGATTATAAATAAAGAATTGATCCGAAAAACTAATTTGCTGAAACAAAATTATTTAAACCACCGTTCCCCGACACTAAATAAAGCTATCTCCTAAACCGCCGCCCCCACATCACCAACACTAACTAAAACTATTAACCTCTAAACAACCGTTCCCCGACATTGTCAACACTAAATAAAGCTATTAACTCCTAAACCGCAGTCCCCCACATCGCCAACACTAACTAAACCTATTAACACCTAAACCACTGTCCCCCCACATTGCAAACACCAGGGCCGGACTGGGAAATCATAACGGCCCTGGAAATTTGTATGGCCCTGCCCCGCCCCCATCTGGCTCAGACCCGCCCCCATCTGGCTCAGACCCGCCCCCATCTGGCTCAGACCTGCCCCCATCTGGCTCAGACCTGCCCCCATCTGGCTCAGACCTGCCCCCATCTGGCTCAGACCTGCCCCCATCTGGCTCAGACCTGCCCCCATCTGGCTCAGACCTGCCCCCGTCTGGCTCAGACCTGCCCCCGTCTGGCTCAGACCTGCCCCCGTCTGGCTCAGACCTGCCCCCATCTGGCTCAGACCTGCCCCCATCTGGCTCAGACCCGCCCCCTCTGGCTCATGGCCCAATCTGGCCCAGATAATTTTCCCCATCACAACTGTCTCTGCAACCGATATAAAAGCATTACAGATGTTTTATTTATCTGCTTTTTGGGTTTTTAAGGCTTTACAATGGAGTAAAAGGATTAAATAATATGCAAAAGCTGATAGACTATGTAATCTGCATTATGTGTGTGTGAACCACTGCAGTAAAAACACATTCACTTCTCTCACACAACACATATAACACAATATTTACCACTAGGTTCACGTTAATGTAGGTTTAGCCATAAAAAATAATAGAAGGTGCACTATATAAGAACAGGTGATATAACACAGAGGTGTGACACAAATCCCTCACCGTTCTCCAGGAATGTGGTGGCTTTGTCATGGATAGGGATTAGATGCATTTGAGTGGATCTAGTATTCAGCAGCAGTCTCACACGGTTAATATTTACAACTGAGTGTCTACCCGATGTTGAGACAGAGACTGTAATTATATGCACATCAGGGTCAGGGACTGTCTGAAGTTATGATTAACAGTCAGTGTCTGTCTTCACTTGTAAGAGAGAAGAGATCTTACCTGTGGGTAGTGGCGGGCTGGCGGCCGCGGCCAGCAAAATGAGTCCACTCCAGAGTCCTGACAGTAAAGTACCGGCGGTGACACACGGAGGAGCACAGACATGATTAGTGAGTCAGTGACAGACACCTAAAATCCCAACTCTCTGTGACTTCTTAGAGACAGAGACTACTAGTCTCCTGCCCGGCAATGCGGGGCACCAGGCAGCCCTGAGTTCACAGCCTCACGTCTTAGTAAGTGCGCCAACATAACCTGTGACTGGCCACGGACTGCAGTCGTCACTCGTCGCGTACTGACTGACTGTATGTGGTGCTTCACGTGATACCCCAGGGCCCAATAAGAAAATAAAATGGCTAAAAAAATGTTTTAAATTTTATTGCCGCCCGCTCTAACTTTGCGCACACTGGCACTGCAGCTGGACAGCTGGAAAGGCCCACCAGCTGCCGGCCCACCGGGATTTTTCCCGGTATCCCGGCTGCCCAATCCGGCCCTGGCAAACACTATATAAAATTAAACTGTTAACCCCTAAACCTAACACCCCCTAACTTAAACATAATTAAAATAGACCTTAAGTGAAGTTACAAATATTAACTAACTACCTATTTAATAATAAATACAAACTTACCTGTGAAATATAAATAAAGCCTAAGCTTAAATTAAAAAAACTAACATTACTAAAAATAATAAAACCTAACATTACTAAAAATAATACACTAAAATAATACACTAAAATTACAAGAAAATAAAAAAACTACCATTACAAAGAATAACAAACAAAATTATCCAAACTTATAAGTTATTCCTAATCTAATACCCCGTTTAAAAAAAAAAAAAAAACACCCCAAAATAAAAAACCCTAACCTATAATAAACTACCAATGGCCCTTAAAAGGGCCTTTTGTAGGGCATTGCCCTAAAGTTAACAGCTCTTTTGCCAATAAATTAAAACACATACACCCTAACATTACAACCCCCAAATAAAAAAAATGGCATTTGTATGGGCATTGTCCTTAAAAGGGCAATTAAACAAATACCCAAATCGAAAAAAAAAAAAAAATCACCCTCAGAAAACCTAATACTAACCCCCAAATGCAGTAATCACTGTTCCTGAAGTCTGGCGAAAGATCTTCATCCCAGTAGTGAAGCGTCTTCTTCCAGGCGGCTCCATCTGTATCCATCGCGGGACCGGCATCTTCTATCTTCATCCCGGCGGAGGTCCATTGGTCCTACGTGGAGGTCCTCTTCATGCGATCGTATGCCGCACACTGAGGATTGAATGCAAGGTACCCCTTTTATATTGGGGTAAAGTTGCATTCCTATTGGCTGAAAAAGCGGCCAATAGGATGAGAGCTGCTTAAATCCTATTGGCTGATTTGAACAGCCAATAGGATTTAATCAGCTCTCATCCTATTGGCTGATTTAAATTTTTCAGTCAATAGGAATGCAACGGTACCCCAATCTAAAAGGGGTACCTTGCATTCAATCCTCAGTTTTGCGGCGAACGATTGCATGAAGAGGACCTCCACGTCGGACCGATGGACCTCCACCTCCGTGGATCCACCAATGCCTCCGCTGGGATAAAGATAGAAGATGCCGGTCCCACAATGGATACAGATGGAGCCACCTGGATGAAGATCTTTCAATGGACTTCAGGAACAGTGAGTACAGAATTTGGGGTTAATAATAAGGTTTTTTTGTTTTTTAGATTAGGGCTTTTTTTATTTTTAATGGGCTGTAAAAGAGCTGAATGCTCTTTTAAGGGCAATGCCCATACAAATGCCCTTTTTGGGGCAATGGGTAGATTAGTTTTTTTTTTAGTTAGGTTTTTTTATTTTGTGGGTTTGGGTGGTGGGGGTTTGTAATGTAAGGGGGTATTTGTTTAATTTATTTGCAAAAGAGATGTTAACTTTAGGGCAATGCTCTACAAAAGGCCCTTTTAAGTGCTATTGGTAGTTTATTATAGATATTTTTATTTTGGGGTGTTTTATTTTTTATACAGGGTATTAGAATAGGAATATTTTTTATTATTTTGGATAATTTAGTTTATTTTTTGTAATTGTAGTTTTAATTTTTTTGTAATGTTAGTTTTTTTTATTTCTAGTAATGTTAGGTTTTTTTGAGGGGGTTTTTTGTTTTGTTTTTAAACAAGTAATGTTAGTTTTTTTTTTTGTTTAAGCTTAGGTTTTATTTTTATTTCACAGGTAAGTTTGTATTTATTTGAACTTGGTAGTTAGTAAATAGTAATATTGTAACTAGCTTGGGGTTTAGTTTTGGCGATGTGGGGGGCGGCGGTTTAGAGGTTAATAGGTTTAGTGTTGGCTACGTTGGGGGGGGGTGGCAGTTTAGATGAACAATGAAAAATTCCAAATATGAATAAAGAATGGATCCGAAAATTCGGAAACTGATTTATTCATTTTCAGAGTTTTTCGTTATGGTGCCGATTCGGAAAATTGTTTCGTCTGAAAACTAAATTTGTCTGAAATAAATTGCACATGTCTAATGTGATGTTCAAACATTGTCAATACTGGATATAATTCCTAAATGTATAAGTTTACTAATGGTATAATTTCAGCCCCCTCCAAATTATATGGTCTATTTTAATTTATCTTACACTGAATCAAACTTTCCCTATTGGCCTTTTGACTGTCTTTCCATCATGTCATTAACTAATTTAATGGACTCAGCTGAATGCTCTATCCTATAAATGTAACACTTCTATGGTGAAGCATTGCAGGTTTAGTTAGCATTTTTGTAATGTTACATTTCTTAAGTGAGCATTTTATAAGTTAGGCATTAAGAATTAGGCAAAATAATTATACAAGAATTAGAACAAGGAGTGAACAAGGGACAAGACACTAGGCAAGTGCTATTGTAATACTGTATTTTTGTGTGTTTCACTGTTTACCTGTTTTGTAAAAATGCTCAATATCTTCATGTTCCCTTTTGCTACCTCTTGTAGCAAAATACTTTATTCATTTACTCCTTTCCACTCACCACCTGCACTATTCATTAGCCCATATTTTACCCTCCCCTCCCTTTTGCACTCATGAACTTCATTCATTTATAAACACACTCTCTCCCACTACAAATCTGTATCTTATCTTATGTCACGCTCCCTCTCGCTCATACTAGCTGCTGGCAATATCTCCCCTAATCCTGGTCCCCCACAATTTTCTAGCCTCGCCCACCGATGTGTGCCTTTACATAGACCTAGAAAACAAAACTCTGGTAACGTTACTCAAATTCCTCTTGTGTCTAAAGCCAACACCCCCATCACTTGTGCTCTCTAGAACTCTCGCTCTGTTTGCAACAAGCTCACTTCTATCCATGACCTCTTTATCACCCACTCCCTCAACCTTCTAGCTCTCACAGAAACCTTGCTCTCTACTTCAGACACAGCATCCACTCCTGCATTGTCACATGGGGGTCTCCAATTCAGCCACACTCCTAGGTTTGAAAATAGACAAGGAGAGGTGGTGCAGGCATTTTACTTTCCTCTCATTGCACCTTTTTCAACAAATACAACCCATCTCTTCCCTCACATTTTCCTAATTAAAAAACCATGTGGTTTGTTTATTCTCTCCCCCTCTATATGTATTGGAGTCCTATACCCCCTCCCCCTGGCTCCTCAACTCAATTTCTAGATCACTTTGCTGCATGGCTACCTTATTTTCTCTCCTCAGACACCCCTGCCCTCATTCTTGGGGACTTCTCTGAAAAAACAACTTCTGCAACTCACTTCCTCTATCAGTCTGTCATCCTCTATCAGTCTGTCACAATGGACTGACTCCCACTCACAAAGACTCATGTGCAGCATCACATCACTCCCTACAAAATTCTCCCTCCTCCTAACCCTCACACCAAACTCCACAGAAGCATCAAGTCACTAGATCAGCAACTGCTCTCAAACTCTCTCAAACCTCTGCTCTCTTCAATCTTCTCCTTTTTCTGCCCTGACCAATCTATCTGCCACACCAATCCCACCCTTACATCTGTCCATGAAAATTTGGCCCCTCTTACCTTAGCTCGGAAGTCACACACTCATACTCAACCCTGGCATATTCCTCTGACATGCTACCTACGCAGATGTTCACCCACTGCTGAGCAACACTGGAGAAAATCTTGGTGTTTAGCTGATTTTCTTCACTATAATTTTGTCTTCAACTCCTACTATTCTGCCCTTAACCCCTCTAAGCAAGATTATTTCTCTACTCTTTACTCTTTCTTCAAACCCAAAACGTCTGTTCTCTACTTTCAATACTCTTCTCCACCCACCTGTAACCTTCTATTACATCTGCTCTTAGCTCAAGTATTTGCCAGCCAATTCAACAACAAAATTGATTACATTAGAAACAATCATCTCTCAACATAGTAACAGTCTTCAACCCCCTTAAAGGTTCAAAATCTTCCAAAATACAGTCATAAACTCAGCTCTAAAACTCTCCTCTCACCTCACTACCTGTCCCCTCAATCTGAACCTCTCACAGCTCCTCCCTTCCCTCTCTTCTACCCTTACCCCTTGTGACGACCAAGGTTAACCAACCCTGCGCCAGTCATTTGGCACAAAAAGGGTTTTCAGGCCACTACTACTGTCACTAATATGTCACAATCTAGCCAAGCCAGGCAAGCTTGTGATTGAGTTCAGTGGGTGCAAGGGTTAACAACACTCTTTAGTATCTACTAGACATAAAATAAATGCCCTAAAATATACAGTTCTAATACTCCAGTCTCTTTCAGTAACGTGGTGCAAATATTAGACAAAGGCCAAAGCTTAATAAAGGAATTATTTATTATGCCAAAAATTATTATGCACAATGCATTATTAATAAAAAGTTTTATAAAATTTAAATAAAATTACACACAAGCAAATAGTTTTTCAGAATATAAAGAAGAAAATAGAAACCTCATACTGTACTAGTGTTTGGAATCTGTGTGCCTGAGAGATGGCATGAAGCAATGGGTCCTTACTCTGTACAACCGCTTCCCTTGTAAGAATGACAATTTCAGTGTTAAAACACAAGACCCTTATACTTTTTTTTCAATAGATCAGGTTGCCTGACCTCACCCCCTTTGCAGGGGCTGGCTGGGAAACCCCTATCTTTTAAAACAGTCAATAAACTTAAAGTACCTTTGGCTGACTTTAGAGAACACATTATAATTTTCTGCTATATACATCCATTTTCAAATAGACAGAAAGGCAATCTCTTATTTGCATTGTGAGAAACAGTTTGAAACCAAATATGAAAGGGTGGTCATATTTCCCTTCATCTAATGTCATAAGACAATGTCATTTTATTGACCTCATCAGGATCTGGGGAGAGGGCACTGCTTATTGTCTCTGGAGCCAACACTTTTATGGGCTTGTTTGCCTTAATGACTATACAATAACAGTTATTCAAGTGGAACTCTGAAACAATTTATAATGGGGTCTGGTTTTATCACAAAAAACAAACATAAACACAGGTCACAGTTCTTCTTGAAAAAACAAATGTTTTTTTAGCTCACAGGTTAAAGAGAATTAACCCCTTGGCAGCTAAATCATGAGGTATTCATGACGCCCGTATACTCATACACATTTTTAACTTCTCCCTATTCTCTGAAACATGGTCACACCTATCCTCAAAAAACCTCTCAAACCAACTCCCCATCCAACTACCACCCTATTTTCCTACTCCCCCTTACATATTTTTTTTTAAAAGCTAGTATTTGCATGTTTTTGACATTTCCATACATTCAACACCCTCCTTGACCAACTGCAATCTGGATTTCGCCTCCAACACTCCACAGAGATACTAATCATTAAAGTTACTGCCGACCTTCTTAAAGCAATATCGAAAGATCACTTCTCTCTGCTAATCCTACTTGATACTGTTGACCACCCTCTTTAGCTCCAAACCCTCCAATCCTTTGGCATTTGTGACACAGCTCTCTCGTGGTTCTCTTTGTACCCATCTAACCATACCTTGTGTAGCCTTCTCTGGTGCATCCTTTGCCTTTTTACCACTTTCTGTTGGGGTACCACAAGGTTCTGTCCTTGGTCCCCTTCTCAATCTATACTTCATCATTTAGTTCCTTAATAAAGTCCCATGGTTTAAATATAATTTGTATGCCGATGACACCAAATCTACCTCTCTGCACCAGACCAATCCCCTTCCTTTTCAAACGGGTGTCACCAACTGTCTTTCTTATCTCATCCTGGATGTCTTCTTCCTACCTTAAGCTAAATCTCTCAAAATCTGAGCTCCTTTTTCCCCCTCTTCTTCCAAAACATCAATTTTTCTATAACTATATATCAATGTCTTGGGGTCACTCTTGACCCTCTACCCACTTGATCCCTATAAATGTTATCTTGCACGCCATGCCTATGTTTATAGCACTGCAGAATCTGTTGGCACTCTGCAAATAACTGATAATAATAATTATTTATATCAAGGCAGGTTTTTAGATCTATTGCAGTGTATCAGGGCTATAAGATGTTTTTATTTGGTGGTGAATAAATTAAATGGCTTTTCTTTCTAGAAAGAAATTCCTCAACTGGACTTGAAACAAGTTGAGCTCCAAGAAGATAAGGTAAGGGATTAGGGACGATCTAATGTGTGCTTGACCTACAAGATTCAGAAATAAATTTCGCCAGTACTATAGAGCCCCAGTTGGAATTATCTAAAGGCTGTTTTTTACCTTTCATACGGTGTCCCACTAAGGGGTGTTCCTTGCATTTAGTATGTGAATGTGATGCATATGTTACAGTAGGGCTCACAAAAAATGTAATTAAAAAATTGTATAAAATAAAGAAATATTAAAACTCAGTATAAATTTTATTGGTAAATTGCTTGTATTTGTAACAAAATAGTTCTGCAAAAAGATTTCTTTTTATGGAAAACGAAAAATTTGTATTGAAAAAACCCACTGAAATGTGTAGTTATAATACGTAATTCAAACCATATCTTATCCTTTATTGTAAAATGAGTTTTGTTACATTGGTGTTATATAATATTTGTTATTAGCCTGTTTTAGTCTTCTCTTGCTGCTCTTTTTTATGGAACCCACGGGACATTAAATGAAGCAGAAGTGAACTTTTGCTAAGATAAATGTATCATTTACTCTTTGTTTTCTGCTATCTGTCTTATGATCCAGCCTCTGCTAGTGATGCGGTGAGAGTAACAATAACCTTTTACCTATATTTCTCTTACCTAGGAATCTTACTAGTATATAAGCTGTTAAAGGTAGCAAGAGCTTACTTTTCTTTTGTTTGTCTGTAAGGGAAGTCCTGCTAGCAGTAATAACGATCATCCTGTTATGAAGTTTTCCTTCGTCTACATATCTGGTCTCTTGTTTCTCCACCTGGCACGAGCCTATTTAGGTTAAATTTCTACATGATTGGGATGCTTTTAATGAATAATTTTTTTGTTCCAGATAGAAGAACCCCATGAAAATATGAACAAATCAGAGTTGTCGGAAGAGAAGGTAAGACCTCTGTCACACACCTTATGTCAAGCCTTTAATATTCCTGCAGCGTTTTCTGTGAATTAGAAATATTATTGCTTCTTTGCATACAGTATTATATATATTTTTATAATATCCATCTATATTACTGAAGGTCAATTTGTTTGAAGTTTAGAAATTATTACATGTAAAGCAGCTTATCAGTTAGTATAGTTTTTTTTTTTGTGTGGAAAATATATTTAATGTCTTCACCTTCTAGATGGAAACTCTTCAGTTGAACTTGCAGGAATCTGAGCTCCAAGACAAGGTAAATATGAGTCTGTAATTCCTTCACATGTAGGTTGTAAGTCTCTGATAATATAAACTTATCAACAAATAAACAAAATGATTCCCCCTCACTTAAAAGAAAGGACCTTTATTATTTTCTTGCTGAGTCAGTCTATTACTCCTATGAATCCTGCAAGAAAATACTAAAGGTCCTTTCTTTTAAGTGAGGGGGAATCATTTTGTTTGTTAATATTGAAACTTGGCATTCTGCAAAAATAAAAATTTGTATCAAAATTACAAAGGAAAAAACATGGTGAAATTTGTACTTATAATACGGAATTCAAAGCGTATTGTTTTCGTTATTGTACAATGAGATTTCCGGCCTCTGCTATTGTTAAATGTTCTCACATTGGGATGTTTTTATTAAATAGTATTTATTTGTTCCAGATAGAACCTCATGAAAATATGAACAAATCAGAGTTCACCAAAGAGAAGGTAAGACCTCTGTCACGCCTTTTGTCAAGCCTTCAGTATTATTCCTGCAGCTTTTTATGTATGTTAGAAATATAATTCCATTTTATTCTT
Organism: Bombina bombina; assembly: GCF_027579735.1. Taxonomy (NCBI): domain Eukaryota; kingdom Metazoa; phylum Chordata; class Amphibia; order Anura; family Bombinatoridae; genus Bombina; species Bombina bombina. The sequence continues at coordinate 591,181,826 of NC_069505.1, read as the reverse complement.
ATTGCGTGTTTTTTTTTTTTTTTTTTTTTACAGGGCTTGACTTGTTCTCCTAAGAACGATTTATATTATTGACCAAATTTTTTATAGTTATAGATTTATATCATTTCCTACTAAATTCACTGCTTTCTATGTCTATTGTACCACTATCTCTTATGTGTCGTATGTGTCTGTAGTCTGTGAAATAAGTTCTGTATTTATTGTGATGATATCTTTTCAATTATTTGTGGACTGTCTTTGGAGACTTCACATTCAAGAATATTTATATATGTTTTGTACTTATTAGAGGCTTTGTTTTGAGTTAAAAGTTATTTGGAAAGAATATTTATGGACTCTGAAAGGAGACCATAAAATTCAAAAACACAGGCGCTAAAACAGCTTAAAATAGAAAATGTATAAAATAAAAGTGATTTTCAAGCATATAGCGCAATATATATATGCAAATAATGACACCCAGTGCGGACTGAATCAACAAAAGATGTGTGAACAATAGAAGTGTATAAAATATATATTTAATTACATAAGTGAAAAAGTAAAATGAAATGATTTACACACATAAAAGCGCTGAGCAGGCGCAATATTGAAGTGTAGTATACATATTAGCAACAATGTAATACAAAAAATAAAACAATGTGAAAGGTTTAGTTAATTTCCAGTTGAGATTCGATGTGATGATTTTTTCAAATGGCCCAGATTTTGAAGGATGATTTAGGTCTTCAATGAGAGCTGGAGCGAGATGAGGAAGACCAATAAACGACAGAAAAGGCAACAAAATATGGTTTTCACTTTTACTTACACCGGAGATCGGTGGTTGAATCCTGTATGTTCCTTTCAGTGGCGTAAGACTCCAAACCGCAGTGGGCAGCGAAAATCAATCCAGCAGAAAATATGCAAACACCTTTGCACAGGTAACTGGAAAACTGCACCTACGGAGGCCGGAGAGAGACAAGAATAGAACAGAAAAGAGCAACGCGTTTCAACCCGTAAACAGGGTCTTTTTCAAGCTCCCAACAGATAGATAAGTGTGTCATATATAGCCGATACAATTAGGCTATTGGTTAATTTGCATCAGTGGGCGTATGTATTCCAAAATAGTTTACCAGCCGTAATGTTTGTGTATCACAGTTCACTCGATGCTTTAACATATATTGTATCAAAGAACAACTACTATTGTATCAAAAAACAACTACATGTGTACATATATGCCTCTATTTAGGAAGCACAACTCTGGTTGTATCCAATCCGCACGGAGGTCTCTCTGATCATATCAGTGGAGGCTCCTCCATTTGAGCACACTCGCACGTGCCCCCCCCAGCATCCCTGAAGAAAAAAAAAAAAAACTGAAAAAAAAATATAATTTTTCCAATATCCCCCTATTGAAAAAATTATATTATTTTTACCCCCAGAAAAAAATACAATATAAACTTATTTTCTTTTTTTTATTTCATTTATTTAATGATGTACTTGTGTAAAAGTTACAGTATAATATTATTTTACAGTTTACACAATACAGTATTACAGCCTGTAGCCTGGCCCCTGTACTAAATTTTACTCTAAGCCCTAACCGCACGTGCGATAGCTAAACTATGCCACTGTGCTTTGCGCATTCTAAAATTGCCTGCTGCGCAGCTCCCAGCCTCCCCATCCCCATAGTGAGCTGTTCGCACACTTCAGCCTGTGCGAGGGGTGGGAGGTGTTAGAGAGAGACAGGCAGCAGGCCAGCAGCAGCCAGTGACAGAGAAGAGCGTCATCACTCACAGTCACGTGATGACGCTCGACAAGCTCCTCCCAGCTCAACGGCGCGAAATCTCATTGCGGAGATAGTCATTGAGCTGAGAGGAGCTCAAACACTGTATGCACGAACCAGAGAGACCTAACATTCATGATAGCAGAGGACCAAGGTAGGGCAGCATTTTAGTTTACAATTTATTTCTAGGAACAAAGCTGTCTGCCAGGAAAATGTACACATGCTTCAGCTCAGCTGAATAAGACCGCAGTGAAAACTAACTCCTTTGCTTAAGTTAAACAGATTAACGATCTTGTATCTCCTCTCCCTCTGTTTAACACATCTGTTATAGTCTGCCCTAATCTAGCCTAGCAGGCGATACTTCAGCTGGTGAGCTTGCCCTGAGCGGTCGTGTCGTGCACGCACAATGCTGACAAGGCAGTCGGGGGATATCCTTGTGAGTACTGTCACAGACCGGCTCCTGCAGACCTGCAGACTAACACTGCCCTAATCTAGCCTAGCAGGCGATACTTCAGCTGGTGAGCTTGCCCTGAGCGGTCGTGTTGTGCACGCACAATGCTGACAAGGCAGTCGGGGGATATCCTTGTGAGTACTGTCACAGACCGGCTCCTGCAGACCTGCAGACTGACACTGCCCTAATCTAACCTAGCAGGCGATACTTCAGCTGGTGAGCTTGCCCTGAGCGGTCACGATGTGCACGCACAAAGTTTTTAAAACATTTGCTAAGGTAGGAAGAACCAGCTGTACATATGTATTTTTAGGGTCTTTTTTTGTTGCGCGCCAACACTGTCAGTATTTAGCGCGGCTCCATGTAACGTTCTCGGTTCACACAGCTGCAGTATGATGATAGGGCTGTGGATGAGGGAAATTAAGAACGTTTAGAACCTCTGCTCCAGTGCAAGCCATCCCCTCCTTAAGTCTGAGCTGCAGGAGCAGCAGGCACAAGCTGCTGAGGAGCGGCCAAACCCTGCAGAGAAAAAACGAAGTATATGCATCACTCCCTATCTGAAAGCTAGCTAGGACACTCCACCCCAGCGGTTACTCCAAAGATAACCCTGTGAGTGACACATGTAATAAAATTAAAAAATGACATCTCCATACTATAATCCAGCCAATCCTTCCTTTGCAGACATTGTCTAGCATTTTTTTCATTAAATTGCATAAAATCTTTTGAAAGTTATGACATGTTCCTAAAACGGACAAGAAACCCCCAAACAGTTTGAAAGCATTAGAAAGTATGAATCACATAAAAATGAATTGCTCTCTATGAGCAGATATTGTTATTTTTTTTTTAGAATTTAACCCCTCCATTGGGCTCACTAAGGTCTACCTGGGTAGGATATTTAGCCATACACATACATCCCACACTAGCACAATTTGATGCCGGTTATGTCTTTGCAGACAGCTAAGGCAACCATGGATATGGGGCTGACAGTGTGTTGTATGAGTGTGTGTTTTGTATTAGTGTGTGTGTGTGTTGTATGAGAGTGTGTTTTGTATCAGTGTGTGGTATGAGAGTATGTGTTTTGTATTAGTGTGTGGTGTGTGTGTGTGGTATGAGAATGTGTTGTATGAGAGTATGTGTTTTGTATTAGTGTGGTGTGTGTTATGAGAGTTTGTTGTATGAGAGTATGTGTTTTGTATTAGTGTGGTGTGTGTTATGAGAGTTTGTTGTATGAGAGTATGTGTTTTGTATTAGTGTGTGGTGTGTGTGTGTGTGGTATGAGAGTGTGTTGTATGAGAGTATGTGTTTTGTATTAGTGTGTGTGGTGTGTGTGTTTTGTATGAGCATGTGGGTAGTGTGGGTCATGAAGGTCTTGGGGAAAAAGTTTGAAGAACCTTTTGATTAAACCTATTTTTTACTTTGTAATTTTCCTGGCCATAGTGCTATAAATTACATTTTATTTACACTAAAAGGTATGACTCAGCAAAATCACTCTATGGGTGGGCTGCTTTTGCCACAGTGGGTCAGTCATGTGTTCCTCATGGGATGGGCTTGTTTTGTCACTCTAAATTTTCGCACCAGGGCAACTTTCTAATTGGGTGAAAAATAGTCTGCTCTACTCCTTACATACAGTTCTAAAATTGCCAAGGCTAAAAGAACAGTTACTGCTGCCTTAGGTTACTTCCTCAGAATGTATGTATGCATGTGTGTGTGTTTGTGTAAATATGTGTGTAATATATGTGTTTATAAATGTATATGTGGTTGTGTGTGTGTAAATGTGTATATGTGTAAATATGTATTTGTGTGGGTGTAAATGTGTGTGTGTAAATAATGTTGTTGTTTTTTACGAATCAGGACAAGTAGATTGTCATGAGGGACAAGTAGATTGGGTTCCCGCTTTAGTCCCTTGGACAAGTAGTTTATTTTTAAATTTCCACACCCCTGGTGCTTTGTTTGTCAGTATTTTTTATATTTTTATATGTGTGTGTAAGTATACATGTTTGTTGTGTCTATACCCATTTGTGTGTATGTGTTGTCTGTGTGTATAAATATGTGTAGATCTGTGTGTGTGTAAGAAATTTTATCATTGTTAACCCCTTATGTGAATGCATATTTACCAAACCTTTACACAGTGTACCTCCAGAATGACAGCAGGTTAATTGCACCATTAAAAAAACTAATAAAAACCCAAATAAATATGCAAACATAAATCAGAAAATGTGCTGCAGTCCAGTTAGTTATATGCCTTTTACTATTAATAGAAACAATAATTTGTGTGCAACAGCAAAGCACACTGAAAGGAACAATGAGACTATCCTATGTGTGTGAATGTTTATGTATGAATGCATGTGTGTGCGCATGTATGTATATGTGAGAGTTTGTGTCAGTATTTTTATGTGTATTTGTGTATATATATCCTTGTGTCTGTATGTGTGTGTAAATATGTGTATATCTGTGTGTATCTGTGTATTTTTGTGTCTATATATATATATATATCCATACACGCACAATAAAATGGGCGGAGCCATCTGAGGGGCGGGGCTAGTGCTCCCCCATCTTCAAAAGTCACCAGCCGCCACTGGATCATATATAAAAAATCAAGCTCAATGTAAAAAACTACTTATAAAAATTCAAAATATAATTTTTGCAGAGAATAAAAATGTATGTGAGGTGTACATATATAAAATATATAAAATTGTAATAATATAAATTTTAATGGTTTGGGGAAATATAAAAATATATAAAAAAAAAAAATATAGAAAAATATATACATATATTAGTGACAATCAGAAAGGTATATTTTGAGGAAGAACAGCAGATGACCCTGGAAGGATACATTGAAAATTTAGAGTAGAAAATTGAAAAATCTGTATATAAGCTAAATATGTAGGAATAGGAGGTTAATCTTTTAGGAAACAGCCAATGTCAAAATCGACATTCAGACCTAGTGGATATAACGTTTTTAAATCAAAGATCCATTTACTTTCTCTTTTTAAAAGATCATTAATTATATTTCCTCCTCTCCATTTCTTTTTGACTTTTTCTATTCCGAGATGGGAAAAATAGCTTAGATTCCCATTATTACACATCCCAAAATGTTTAGCAATTGGTAGGTCTTTGTTTCTTTTTAATGTAAAATTTTCTATAGACCACATATGTTCTCTGATACGCGTACGTAGGGGTCTGGAGGTCTCACCTGTATATTGTAGACCACATTTGCACTGAATGATGTAAATAATATTGCTATCTGAGCATCTAATGAGATCTTTTATCTTGTATGATTTTCCTGTTACATTTGATTTAAATTCTCTACATTTGGTTGAGTGTTCACAAGACTTGCAGGTTAAGCAGGGAAAAAAGCCTAAAAGACTATTGCCCTTTATGTCTAATTGATTAGCACTGTTTGCAGGACTATTGCTGTTATGTGTTGGTGCCAAAATGGTCTTAAGATTTTTCACTTTTTTGTACACTACTTGTGGTCTTGGTGGAAGACCAGGACCTAGTATTTCATCATTTTTAAGTAACTTCCAATGCTTGTTCAAGCATTGGAAGTTACTTAAAAATGATGAAATACTAGGTCCTGGTCTTCCACCAAGACCACAAGTAGTGTACAAAAAAGTGAAAAATCTTAAGACCATTTTGGCACCAACACATAACAGCAATAGTCCTGCAAACAGTGCTAATCAATTAGACATAAAGGGCAATAGTCTTTTAGGCTTTTTTCCCTGTTTAACCTGCAAGTCTTGTGAACACTCAACCAAATGTAGAGAATTTAAATCAAATGTAACAGGAAAATCATACAAGATAAAAGATCTCATTAGATGCTCAGATAGCAATATTATTTACATCATTCAGTGCAAATGTGGTCTACAATATACAGGTGAGACCTCCAGACCCCTACGTACGCGTATCAGAGAACATATGTGTTCTATAGAAAATTTTACATTAAAAAGAAACAAAGACCTACCAATTGCTAAACATTTTGGGATGTGTAATAATGGGAATCTAAGCTATTTTTCCTATCTCGGAATAGAAAAAGTCAAAAAGAAATGGAGAGGAGGAAATATAATTAATGATCTTTTAAAAAGAGAAAGTAAATGGATCTTTGATTTAAAAACGTTATATCCACTAGGTCTGAATGTCGATTTTGACATTGGCTGTTTCCTAAAAGATTGACCTCCTATTCTATATATTTAGCTTATATACAGATTTTTCAATTTTCTACTCTAAATTTTCAATGTATCCTTCCAGGGTCATCTGCTGTTCTTGCTCAAAATATACCTTTCTGATTGTCACTAATATATGTATATATTTTTCTATATATTTTTTTTTTTATATATTTTTATATTTCCCCAAACCATTAAAATTTATATTATTACAATTTTATATATTTTATATATGTACACCTCACATACATTTTTATTCTCTGCAAAAATTATATTTTGAATTTTTATAAGTAGTTTTTTACATTGAGCTTGATTTTTTATATATGATCAGAGAGACCTCCGTGCGGATTGGATACAACCAGAGTTGTGCTTCCTAAATAGAGGCATATATGTACACATGTAGTTGTTTTTTGATACAATAGTAGTTGTTCTTTGATACAATATATGTTAAAGCATCGAGTGAACTGTGATACACAAACATTACGTCTGGTAAACTATTTTGGAATACATACGCCCACTGATGCAAATTAACCAATAGCCTAATTGTATCGGCTATATATGACACACTTATCTATCTGTTGGGAGCTTGAAAAAGACCCTGTTTACGGGTTGAAACGCGTTGCTCTTTTCTGTTCTATTCTTGTCTCTCTCCGGCCTCCGTAGGTGCAGTTTTCCAGTTACCTGTGCAAAGGTGTTTGCATATTTTCTGCTGGATTGATTTTCGCTGCCCACTGCGGTTTGGAGTCTTACGCCACTGAAAGGAACATACAGGATTCAACCACCGATCTCCGGTGTAAGTAAAAGTGAAAACCATATTTTGTTGCCTTTTCTGTCGTTTATTGGTCTTCCTCATCTCGCTCCAGCTCTCATTGAAGACCTAAATCATCCTTCAAAATCTGGGCCATTTGAAAAAATCATCACATCGAATCTCAACTGGAAATTAACTAAACCTTTCACATTGTTTTATTTTTTGTATTACATTGTTGCTAATATGTATACTACACTTCAATATTGCGCCTGATCAGCGCTTTTATGTGTGTAAATCATTTCATTTTACTTTTTCACTTATGTAATTAAATATATATTTTATACACTTCTATTGTTCACACATCTTTTGTTGATTCAGTCCGCACTGGGTGTCATTATTTGCATATATATATTGCGCTATATGCTTGAAAATCACTTTTTTATTTTATACATTTTCTATTTTAAGCTGTTTTAGCGCCTGTGTTTTTGAATTTTATGGTCTCCTTTCAGAGTCCATAAATATTCTTTCCAAATCACTTTAGCAATTGAGGTTGGGAGTTTCCTCTATCACCACAGGTTTAATAGTTTCCTTTTTTGCGCAGTTAACCCTTTTGTTTTTTTGTCTTTGAGTTAAAAGTTGCAATTGATATGGTATAAATTAAATACTTCCCAGCACTATATATGAAGATTCATTTATTATAATAAACCAGTAGTACATACAGAAATATACACAGTATTGATCAAAAAGGGGCCCCAATCATTTGCTCATCCATCCACTCTTCATGGACACTAGACAAGGAAAAAAAAATTGACAAAACAAAAACATAATTTATGTAAGAACTTACCTGATAAATTCATTTCTTTCATATTAGCAAGAGACCATGAGCTAGTGACATATGGGATATACATTCCTACCAGGAGGGGCAAAGTTTCCCAAACCTCAAAATGCCTATAAATACACCCCTCACCACACCCACAATTCAGTTTAATGAATAGCCAAGAAGTGGGGTGATAAAAAAAGGAGCGAAAGCATCAAAAATAAGGAATTGGAATAATTGTGCTTTATACAAAAAAATCATAACCACCACAAAAAGGGTGGGTCTCATGGACTCTTGCTAATATGAAAGAAATGAATTTATCAGGTAAGTTCTTACATAAATTATGTTTTCTTTCATGTAATTAGCAAGAGTCCATGAGCTAGTGATGTATGGGATAGCAGATACCCAAGATGTGGAACTTCCACGCAAGAGTCACTAGAGAGGGAGGGATAAAATAAAGACAGCCAATTCCGCTGAAAAAATAATCCACAACCCAAATCAAAAGTTTTAATCTAAATAATGAAAAAAACTGAAATCATAAGCAGAAGAATCAAACTGAAACAGCTGCCTGAAGTACTTTTCTACCAAAAACTGCTTCAGAAGAAGCGAAAACATCAAAATGATAGAATTTAGTAAAAGTATGCAAAGAAGACCAAGTTGCTGCTTTGCAAATCTGATCAACGGAAGCTTCATTCCTAAAAGCCCAGGAAGTAGAAACTGACCTAGTAGAATGAGCCGTAATCCTTTGAGGCGGGGACTTACCCGACTCCACATAAGCATGATGAATCAAAGACTTTAACCAAGACGCCAAAGAAATGGCAGAAGCTTTCTGACCTTTCCTGGAACCAGAAAAGATAACAAATAGACTAGAAAGCTTTCTAAAATCTTTAGTAGCTTCAACATATTTCAAAGCTCTTACTATATCCAAAGAATGTAAAGATCTCTCCTTTGAATTCTTAGGATCAGGGCACAATGAAGGGACAACAATTTCTCTACTAATGTTGTTAGAATTCACAACCTTAGGTAAAAATTGAAATGAAGTCCGCAACACCGCCTTATCCTGATGAAAAATCAGAAAAGGAGATTCACAAGAAAGAGCAGATAACTCAGAAACTCTTCTAGCAGAAGAGATGGCCAAAAGGAACAAAACTTTCCAAGAAAGTAATTTAATATCCAGAGAATGCATAGGTTCAAACGGAGGAGCCTGTAAAGCCCTCAGAACCAAATTAAGACTCCAAGGAGGAGAGATTGACTTAATGACAGGCTTGATACGAACCAAAGCCTGTACAAAACAATGAATATCAGGAAGATTAGCAATCTTTCTGTGAAAAAGAACAGAAAGAGCAGAGATTTGTCCTTTCAAAGAACTTGCAGATAAACCTTTATCCAAACCATCCTGAAGAAACTGTAAAATTCTAGGAATTCTAAAAGAATGCCAGGAGAATTTATGAGAAGAACACCAAGAAATGTAAGTCTTCCAGACTCTATAATAAATCTTCCTAGACACAGATTTACGAGCCTGTAACATAGTATTAATAACTGAGTCAGAGAAACCCCTATGACTAAGAATCAAGCGTTCAATTTCCATACCTTCAAATTTAATGATTTGAGATCCTGATGGAAAAATGGGCCTTGAGATAGAAGGTCTGGTCTTAACAGAAGTGTCCAAGGTTGGCAACTGGCCATCCGAATGAGATCCGCATACCAAAACCTGTGAGGCCATGCTGGAGCCACCAGCAGAACAAACGAACGTTCCATTAAAATTTTGGAAATCACTCTTGGAAGAAGAACTAGAGGCGGAAAGATATAGGCAGGATGATAATTCCAAGGAAGCGACAACGCGTCCACTGCTTCCGCCTGAGGATCCCTGGATCTGGACAGATACCTGGGAAGTTTCTTGTTTAGATGAGAGGCCATCAGATCTATTTCTGGAAGTCCCCAGATCTGAACAATCTGAAGAAATAACTCTGGGTGAAGAGACCATTCGCCCGGATGTAACAACTGGCGACTGAGATAATCCGCTTCCCAATTGTCTACACCTGGGATGTGAACCGCAGAAATTAGACAGGAGCTGGATTCCGCCCATACAAGTATCCGAGATACTTCTTTCATAGCTTGAGGACTGTGAGTCCCATCTTGATGATTGACATACGCCACGGTTGTGACATTGTCCGTCTGAAAACAAATAAACGATTCTCTCTTCAGAAGAGGCCAGAACTGGAGAGCTCTGAAAATCGCATGGAGTTCCAAAATGTTGATTGGTAATCTCGCCTCCTGAGATTCCCAAACCCCCTGCGCTGTCAGAGATCCCCATACAGCTCGCCAACCTGAAAGACTCACATCTGTTGAAATCACAGTCCAGGTTGGACAAACAAAAGAGGCCCCTTGAATTAAACGATGGTGATCCAACCACCAAGTCAGAGAAGATCGAACATTGGGATTTAAGGATATTATTTGTGATATCCTTGTATAATCCCTGCACCACTGGTTCAGCATACAAAGCTGAAGAGGTCTCATGTGAAAACGAGCAAAGGGGATCGCGTCCGATGCAGCAGTCATGAGACCTAAAATTTCGATGCAAAAAGCTACCGAAGGGAATGATTGAGACTGAAGGTTTCGACAAGCTAAAACCAAATTCAGACGTCTCTTTTCTGTTAGAGACAAAGTCATGGACACTGAATCTATTTGAAAGCCCAAAAAGGTTACCTTTGTCTGAGGAATCAAAGAACTCTTTGGTAAATTGATCCTCCAACCATGTTTTTGAAGAAACAACACAAGTTGATTCGTATGAGATTCTGCAGAATGTAAAGACTGAGCAAGTACCAAGATATCGTCCAAATAAGGAAATACCGCAATACCCTGTTCTCTGATTACAGAGAGAAGGGCACCAAGAACCTTTGAAAAGATCCTTGGAGCTGTTGCTAGGCCAAACTGAAGGGCAACAAACTGGTAATGCTTGTCTAGAAAAGAGAATCTCAGAAACTGATAGTGATCTGGATGAATTGGAATATGAAGATATGCATCCTGTAAATCTATTGTGGACATATAATGCCCTTGCTGAACAAAAGGCAGAATAGTCCTTATAGTCACCATTTTGAATGTTGGTATTCTTACATAACGATTCAATATTTTTAGATCCAGAACTGGTCTGAAGGAATTCTCCTTCTTTGGTACAATGAATAGATTTGAGTAAAACCCCAGACCCCGTTCCAGAACTGGAACTGGCACAATTACCCCAGCCAACTCTAGATCTGAAACACATTTCAGAAATGCCTGAGCCTTCACTGGGTTTACTGGAATGCGAGAGAAAAAAAATCTTCTCACAGGAGGTCTTATCTTGAAACCTATTCTTTATCCTTGAGAAACAATGTTCTGAATCCAAAGACTGTGAATCAAATTGATCCAAATATCTTTGAAAAATCGTAACCTGCCCCCTACCAGCTGTGCTGGAATGAGGGCCGCACCTTCATGCGGATTTGGGAGCTGGTTTTGACTTTCTAAAAGGCTTGGATTTATTCCAGACTGGAGAAGGTTTCCGAACGGAAACCGTTCCTTTAGGGGAAGGGTCAGGCTTCTGTTCTTTATTCTGACGAAAGGAACGAAAACGATTAGCAGCCCTGTATTTACCTTTAGATTTTTTGTCCTGAGGGAAAAAGGTTCCTTTCCCCCCAGTAACAGTTGAAATAATAGAATCCAACTGTGAACCAAATAATTTATTACCTTGGAAAGAAAGAGAAAGCAAAGTTGACTTAGAAGACATATCTGCATTCCAAGATTTAAGCCATAAAGCTCTTCTAGCTAAAATAGCTAAAGACATATACCTGACATCAATTCTAATGATATCAAAAATGGCATCACAAATAAAGTTATTAGCATGTTGAAGAAGTTTAACAATCCTATAAGCATTATGATCTGACACTTGTTGTGCTAAAGCCTCCAACCAGAAAGTTGAAGCTGCAGCAACATCAGCCAAAGAAATAGCAGGTCTAAGAAGTTTACCTGAACATAAATAAGCTCTCCTTAGAAAGGATTCAAGCTTCCTGTCTAAAGCATCCTTAAAGGAAGTACTATCCGCCGTAGGAATAGTAGTACGTTTAGCAAGAGTAGAAATAGCCCCATCAACTTTAGGGATTTTATCCCAAAATTCCAATCTATCAGATGGCACAGGGTACAATTTCTTAAACCTTTGAGAAGGAGTAAATGAAGTACCCAGACTATTCCATTCCCTAGAAATTACTTCTGAAATAGCATCAGGAACTGGAAAAACTTCAGGAATAACTACATGAGGTTTGAAAAACGAATTTAAACGCTTAGTAGATTTAGTATCAAGAGGACTAGACTCCTCCATATCTAATGCAATTAACACTTCTTTAAGTAAAGAACGAATAAACTCCATCTTAAATAAACATGAAGATTTATCAGTGTCAATATCTGAGGCAGAATCTTCTGAACCAGATAGATCCTCATCAGAAACAGATAAGTCAGAATGATGACGGTCACTTAAAAATTCATCTGAAATATGAGAAGTTTTAAAAGACATTTTACGCTTACTGGAAGGAGGAATAACAGACATAGCCTTCCTAATAGATTTAGAAACAAATTCTTTTACATTAACAGGGACATCCTGAACATTAGATGTTGAAGGAACAACAACAGGTAATGAATTATTACTAATGGAAACACAATCTGCATTAGAAAGTTTATCATGACAGTTATCACAAACAGCCGGAGGAACAGTTACCAAAAGTTTACAACAGATGCACTTAACTTTGGTAGAACCAGCATCAGGCAGCGTCTTTCCAGAAGTAGCTTCTGATCCAGGGTCATGTTGAGACATCTTGCAATATGTAATAGAAAAAACATATAAAGCAAAAGTATCAAATTCCTTAAATGACAGTTTCAGGAATGGGAAAAATGACAAATGAACAAGCCTCTAGCAACCAGAAACAATGAAAAATGAGACTGAAATAATGTGAAAAGGTGGAGACAAGAATGACGCCCACATTATTGGCGCCAAGTACAACACCCATATTTTTTGGCGCCAAGTATGACGCCACATCCTGTGACGCTGAAAAAAACAACGCCCACAATTTTGGCGCAAAAAAACATCTGAACGTCAAAAATGACGCAACCATGCAACCATGGCGGAAATGACAAAATTTTTGTGCCAAAAAAGTCTGCGCCAAGAATGACGCAATAAATTGAAGCATTTTCAACCCCGCGAGCCTAACAGCCCACAGGGAAAAAAAGTCAATAGAAAAAATTCTTTTAAGGTAAGAAAAAAATATTTCATATGCATAATACCAAATAATGAAACTGTCTGAAATAAGGAATACTGATTATCCTGAATCATGGCAAATATAAGTTTAAACACATATATTTAGAACTTTATAAAGTGCCCAACCATAGCTTAGAGTGTCATGAATAAAATAAGACTTACTTACCCTAAGACACTCATCTACATATAGTAGACAGCCAAACCAGTACTGAAACGAGAATCAGTAGAGGTAATGGTATATAAGAGTATATCGTCGATCTGAAAAGGGAGGTAGGAGATGAATCTCTACGACCGATAACAGAGAACCTATGAAATAGATCCCCTAGAGGAAGACCATTGTATTCAAATAGGCAATACTCTCTTCACATCCCTCTGACATTCACTGCACACTGAGAGGAAAACCGGGCTCCAGCCTGCTGCGAAGCGCATATCAACGAAGAGTCTAGCACAAACTTACTTCACCACCTCCATGGGAGGCAAAGTTTGTAAAACTGAATTGTGGGTGTGGTGAGGGGTGTATTTATAGGCATTTTGAGGTTTGGGAAACTTTGCCCCTCCTGGTAGGAATGTATATCCCATACGTCACTAGCTCATGGACTCTTGCCAATTACATGAAAGAAAATACCTCCAAGGGGGAACCATTGTCATCAACATGTTAATGAAGATGCAGACTTATTAGTGCCAGTTCATAACATTCTGCAAAATTTTATTTGTAAATATAATTCAAGCCAGTATGTGCGCATAGCGGTAATAACTCCCTTAAGCCAGAGCAGATGCAGAGTTAAATAATAATCCCAACATGCTCTAGAATGCACAAGACCCTTTATTTATTTATTTATTTATTTATTTATTTATATATATATATATATATATATATATATATATATATATATATATATATATATATATATATATATATATATATATATGGGATCACAAGACACTTGCGGTTACTTGTTATGGGACCCCAAGATACTTGCGGTTACTTAGTTGTAACACAATCCAGATTTCTATCGGCTCTTCGTGGCATCTCCATGTATCAGTCACTGTGCGCATAAACCTCCTATCTGAAATCTTATGTAAACACTTGTGAGAGGCAAGGGAAAACCGCTGCTCAACCGCATTGTGTATTCTAGAGCGTATTGGGATTATTTCACTCTGCATCTGCTCTTACGACCGCTGCGTCTTAACTTCCATTTCAGGCGTGCCTGAAACTGCCGACCGCCGAAGCATCATCCGCTGCTTAATATATGGAGCCCTTAAAGTGAATGTCAAGTTGGATGAATCAGTGCCCGGTTTTTAAAAACCCTATTAAAAACAGGGGCACTTTCATTCATCAAACTTTACATTTCACTCGTTTTGTTAAAATACCTTTTAATCTTGACAGCCGCTCCAGCGCTTCCCCCGCCCATCATAAGCTTCTTCATATGTCAAAAATGACAAATCCGGCTTCCTCCAATCACGGCGTTGACTCAGGCAATGATTCCCCTGGGGGGAAGCCGTGATTGGAGGATACCGTGTTCGTCATTGCCAATGTATGAAGTGACGAGTGGCAGGAGGGGAATCGCTGGAGCGGCTGTCAAAGTTAAAAGGTAAGTATTTTACCAAAACAAGTGAAATGTAAAGTTTGATGAATGAAAGTGCCCCTGTTTTTAATAAGGCTTTTAAAAACTGGGCACTGATTCATCAAACTTGACATTCACTTTAATATCAAGTCAGAGTTCAATATGTAAAGTTGAAGGTTGATTATGAAATTATTAAATGGATTGGAAGTGTTTCCATCTGGATAATGTTTTGTAAATCTGATATAATAAATTCTCTAGCACTCAGTTACAGCTTTGATGTTTTGTTCCAGCTATTTCTTGATATTTCTTTCCATAGAATTCTCCTTTTTGTTCAGTGTAATATACAGAGCACGTTGAGGATTAAAGTAGGGACTCTTTCTGGCAGATATACACAATACGGTTGTGTGCTGATATCTCCTGAAGAACATAATAAAGGAAAATAACGGCAACAAAACAGGATCCCCACCATAGGTCTTCTGTAGGGTCAGCTGGTTTCTGTATTGCGTTTGTAAAAAATGTTTTTTTTATTTTAGGTGGACAGTTGTGAAAATGTGAAGGAAGAGGAGTCCTCAGAGGACAAGGTGAGGGGTTTCTGCCTTGTGCGTTATATAGTTACAAAAAAACACATTATGAATGACCAAGTTCTCATTTATCTACCTGCTTAAAGGGACAGTCTAGTCAGAATTAAACTTTCATGATTTAGGTAGTTAAGCAACTTTCCAATTTACTTTTATCATCAGATTTGCTTTGTTCTCTTGGTATTTGTTGAAAGCTATACTTAGGTTGGCTCAAA
This sequence comes from Bombina bombina, assembly GCF_027579735.1. Taxonomy (NCBI): domain Eukaryota; kingdom Metazoa; phylum Chordata; class Amphibia; order Anura; family Bombinatoridae; genus Bombina; species Bombina bombina. The sequence goes on along the minus strand of NC_069505.1, from coordinate 591,166,270 downwards.
CTATTTTCTAAGCTATTAAAGGCAGCCTTTTATCTCAGGGCATTTTGACAGTTTTTCACAGACAGCGCTAGTTCATGTGTGTCATATAGATAACATTGTGCTCACTCCCATGGGGTTATTTGAGTCAGCACGAATTGGCTAAAATGTAAGTCGGTCAAAAGATCTGAGATAAGAAGGCAGTCTGCAAAGGCTTAGATACAAGGTAATCACAGAGGTAAAAAGTGTATTAATATAACTGAGATAAGGAACAGTCTGCAGAGGTTTAGATACAAGGTAATCACAGAGGTAAAAAGTATATTAATATAACTGAGATAAGGAGCAGTCTGAAAAGGCTTAGATACAAGGTAATCACAGAGATAAAAAGTGTATTAATATAACTGAGATAAGGAACAGTCTGCAGAGGTTTAGATACAAGGTAATCAGAGGTTAAAAGTATATTAATATAACTGAGATAAGGAGCAGTCTGCAGTGGCTTAGATACAAGGTAATCACAGAGGTAAAAAGTATATTAATATAACTGAGATAAGGAGCAGTCTGCAGAGGGTTAGATACAAGGTAATCACAGAGGTAAAAAGTGTATTAATATAACTGAGATAAGGAGCAGTCTGCAGAGGGTTAGATACAAGGTAATCACAGAGGTAAAAGTGTATTAATATAACTGAGATAAGGAGCAGTCTGCAAAGGCTTAGATACAAGGTAATCACAGAGGTAAAAAGTATATTAATATAACTGAGATAAGGAGCAGTCTGCAGAGGCTAAGATACAAGGTAATCACAGAGGTAAAAAGTATATTAATATAACTGAGATAAGGATCAGTCTGCAGAGGCTTAGATACAAGGTAATCACAGAGGTAAAAAAGTGTATTAATATAACTGAGATAAGGGGGCAGTCTGCAGAGGCTTAGATACAAGGTAATCACAGAGGTAAAAAGTGTATTAATATAACTGAGATAAGGAGCAGTCTGCAGAGGCTTAGATACAAGGTAATCACAGAGGTAAAAAGTGTATTAATATACCTGAGATAAGGAGCAGTCTGCAGAGGGTTAGATACAGGGTAATCACAGAGGTAAAAAGTATATTAATATAACTGAGATAAGGAGCAGTCTGCAGAGGGTTAGATACAAGGTAATTACAGAGGTAAAAAGTGTATTAATATAACTGAGATAAGGAGCCGTCTGCAGAGGGTTAGATACAGGGTAATCACAGAGGTAAAAAGTGTATTAATATACCTGAGATAAGGAGCAGTCTGCAGAGGGTTAGATACAGGGTAATCACAGAGGTAAAAAGTATATTAATATAACTGAGATAAGGAGCAGTCTGCAGAGGGTTAGATACAAGGTAATTACAGAGGTAAAAAGTGTATTAATATAACTGAGATAAGGAGCCGTCTGCAGAGGGTTAGATACAGGGTAATCACAGAGGTAAAAAGTATATTAATATAACTGAGATAAGGGGCAGTCTGCAGAGACAGATACAAGGTAATCACAGAGGTAAAAAGTATATTAATATAACTGAGATAAGGAGCAGTCTGCAGAGGCTTAGATACAAGGTAATCACAGAGGTAAAAAGTATATTAATATAACAGTGTTGGTTTTGCAAAACTGGGGAATTGGTAATAAAGAGGATTACCTTACTTTTTAAACAAACTTTTTTATGTAGACTATCCCTTTAATTCAACATATGATTTCCCATTGCATTAAAATATTATTCTATCTTTAATATTAGGCATTGGGAAAAAATATTTTTCTGCATTTAGCAGCATTCTATATTTGCCATCAGATTTATAAGTGTCACAGTGCAACACACAAGGATCAGATTTTTTGCCCAAGCCTATTAAACAGACATGAAACCCAAAATGTTTATTTTCTGATGAAGACAGAACATATAATATATAAATAAAAAATCAATATAAATTCTATTATCAAATTTGCTTCAGTATTTGTTGAAGAGTAAATTAGTGCTCTTGCAAATGTATAACATTGTTAGTTATTCTTGCAAACCTTCTGCCATATATTGTGCAAACCCATGTGCCCTGAGCCTACCTACCTGCAGTTCAACAAAGGGTATCAAGAGAATGAAGAGCATTTGATAATATAAGTAAATTGTAAACTTTTAATTCTTTATTTGATGCTCTTTGAATCATGAAAGAGAGAAAATCAGTTTCTTGTCAAACCTTTTTATATTAAAAATCTATTTCTATTTTATTGAATTTCTTGCTTCCAGTGTTAAACTGGATTTTCCTGCAAATTAAATTGATCCTTTTTATTACTGGAGTCAAATGTCTTAAAGGATAGAAATGTATAACATGTCAGCATCTCAGAGCTATAAGATGTTTTTTTTTAAAAAAAAGATAACGCTTTTACTACCCATTCTTCAGCTTTGCACAACCAACATTGTTATATTAATATATTTTATAACATTTAAACCTCTAAATGTCTGCCTGTATTTAAGTAAATACAGACAGCCTCTTATCACATGCATTTTTATCAGCTTTTCACAACAGACTGCTAGTTCATGTGTGCCATATAGATAACATTGTGCTCAAGCCCATGGAGTTATTTTAGAGTCAGCACTGCACTAATTAGCTAAAATGTAAGTCAATAGATAAGTCATGTGATCAGGGGGCTGTCATAAGAGGCTTAGATACAAGGTAATCACAGAGGTAAAAAGTATATTAATATAACTGAGATAAGGAACAGTCTGCAGAGGCTTAGATACAGGGTAATCACAGAGGTAAAAAGTATATTAATATAACTGAGATAAGGAGCAGTCTACAGAGGGTTATATACAAGGTAATCACAGAGGTAAAAAGTGTATTAATATAACTGAGATAAGGAGCAGTCTGCAGAGGCTTAGATACAAGGTAATCACAGAGGTAAAAAGTTTATTAATATAACTGAGATAAGGGGCAGTTTGCAGAGGCTTAGATACAAGGTAATCACAGAAGTAAAAGGTATATTAATATAACTGAGATAAGGGGCAGTCTGCAGAGGGTTAGATACAAGGTAATCACAGATGTAAAAAGTGTATTAATATAACTGAGATAAGGAGCAGTCTGCAGAGGCTTAGATACAAGGTAATCACAGAGGTAAAAAGTATATTATAACTGAGATAAGGAGCAGTTTGCAGAGGCTTAGATACAAGGTAATCACAGAGGTTAAACGTATATTAATATAACTGAGATAAGGAGCAGTCTGCAGAGGCTTAGATACAAGGTAATCACAGAGGTAAAAAGTATATTAATATAACTGAGATAAGGGGCAGTCTGCAGAGGCTTAGATACAAGGTAAGCACAGAGGTAAAAAGTGTATTAATATAACTGAGATAAGGAGCAGTCTGCAGAGGGTTAGATACAAGGTAATCACAGAGGTAAAAAGTATATTAATATAACTGAGATAAGGGGCAGTCTGCAGAGGCTTAGATACAAGGTAATCACAGAGGTAAAAAGTGTATTAATATAACTGAGATAACGAGCAGTCTGCAGAGGCTTAGATACAGGGTAATCACAGAGGTAAAAAGTATATTAATATAACTGAGATAAGGGGCAGTCTGCAGAGGCTTAGATACAAGGTAATCACAGAGGTAAAAAGTGTATTAATATAACTGAGATAAGGAGCAGTCTGCAGAGGGTTAGATACAAGGTAATCAGAGAGGTAAAAAGTACATTAATATAACTGTGTTGGTTATGCAAAACTGGGGAATGGTAATAAAGGGATTATCTTCTAAAACAATAACAATTCTGGTGTAGACTGTCCCTTTATTTGTGAATATATTGCGTATTTTTCCAGATGGAAACACCTCAAATAGAATCTGAGCCCCTAGAAGACAAGGTGAAGAACGTATTTTTAATTTTTTTTTTAAATGTTTGTGCTGTGAGTCTCTGATCTAACTTGTTATCGATTAGTTGATTAGATGTATCTCTCGCAGAACATTAAAATAAGCTAAAAGTACAATAAAAAATTATATGGTTTAAAGAAATATTAGGAAAGGATTTATGATCTTAAAATCAATGCTTCAAATCTCTTAAGACATTCAATAAACTTTATCAGTAAAGATTATTTTTTGGCAACATATAACATTCAGAGATAGTGTGAATGTAGGCTTCAGAGTCCTAATGTGAACAAATACACTAATATTTATAAATGCCCATATAAGGGCATCTATAGATTAAAATAAAACTGATTTGTGGAGATGATGGACACAAATCAGACTTGATGAGATTATTGAATACTGTTATTTATTTATTTTTAAATCAGACTTGTCTTTTAACTTGGTCATTTAACAATTGCTGTCATATAAAGAGTTAAATCCCTTCTCACATATTATACTTGATAATGCATCTGATATGATTTGTGATTTAGTCTATATACTGTACATATTACTCATCATTTTGTTGAGGAGTCACACCTTTGAAAACATTTTTTTCCTCTTTGATCAGGAAGAAAAGATTCTAATTTAGACCCTTGTTTTTAAAGTCTGGATTGCACAAGTCTAAGATTTGTTTTGAGGGAGATGTCCATGGATAAAGCAGTACATCTAAAATAAGATATATTTGTCTCCAGATTAGTTTCTAGGCAAAAAGGTTAAATAACCTCTGCAGCAGTTTATTTGCCATATATAGCACCAGTTTCACTGGCAATAAGGCATCAGTTAACGAAGGGTTATTCAAGCAATTGGTACCACTAAAGAGGGAAAGCCTATGAGTTATATGCTTGGGATATATCTAAAGCTGTCCTAATCATTATGCTTACAGAACCATCATTAGAAATGAGTAAACACAATGGACCTTCTTGTTTTTATATCCTGTCATAACCATAATCTGTTCCTAGGGGACCTTTATTTCTTTTAAAACAGCAGATTCTAAATGAATATGAGCTACTCTAAAGTGACATATTAACTTGCATTTCTTGTCATGTATCTTCTGCATATCTCTAACACCTATTAACACGGTCACTTTGGCCATAAAATGTCATAAGGACCATAGGACTTTATATTTACAATATAAATGTATTGGCAAAAATGCCTCTAGTAGGTCATCACTTTTTTAGTGTTCACATTTTTCTCTGCATGTGAAGCATACTTAGATATTCTCAGTGCCACCAGCATTTTAAACGCAGCAGCTGCACAAAGCACCATTCATGGGCGTTCTAGAGGGGGTCAAGGGGGGGGGGGTGCTTGCCCCCCCCCTGGAATTTTGCTCCAGATAGAAATTCAAGCACACTTTTACAACCCCACAGCTATATAAAAACATACTCTTACATTCTGCTTTTAATCTAGCGGTGGACTTGCAAGAAAGTGCCAGACTTGCTTTGTGTTGTGTTAATATTTTTGTTTTGTAATTTTCTCCATGGGCTTTGCACCCAGGCTTGTTTGGGGTTAACTGCCTAGGTCACTGAGAGCTGTGCAGCTGTCTGTGAGTTCTGGAGAGTACCCAGGTATATGAGCTTTGCAGTGACATGGGATGGAAGTCACGGTCTGGTTTCATAGTGCAGTCCATTTCCTTGTTTGTTAGATGTACTACAAAAGGCTTTTGTCACCGTTATTTATATCTCAGCCAGTCTTATTCAAAACATGCATATTGTGACTGTAGATTAGGGACACCTGGGCTTAAACCCCAAATATTATAACTAACTCTACCTTTTTGCTTTAAATCTAGCTTTGTGCTTGCAAGAGTGCCAGACTTTCTATGTGTAAATAAAAAATTCTCTCATATTACAGCCTCAAAAAATTATGTTTTGGGCTGGCTCCTAGATTTTGAAATCATATTTGTCAAGCCCTGCCTTATATCTAAGCATAAGCACTAACTTCTGTCACCACTGGTGAGCTACCATGTTTAAAATGATGGGCATCTCAGGCATATGACAAGCAAATCTGTCTATTTCAAAAGGTGACCACTGATATTATTATGCTATGGGTATTTTTTTCTTTTGCCGTCCTCTGCGGACGCCCATGTCAGTGGGGCTTGTATTTTGTCAGCAATTGGCAAATTGAGTCATTACCAGATGTGCAGACATATCCCAAACAGTCATTGGTTACACACTCTAGTAAGCCATTTATAACTCTTCCTAATTGGCCTGAGCTGAAAAGGTAACCTAAGTTACAATATGGTGGCACCCACTGCTATATGGACATTAACTTTTTCATTATTTTTTCAATTTATAAATAACTAATATATAATATTTAACAATACATGTTCAAATTATCAGTCTAATCAATTCAATTATTTATTTAGTGTTTATTGTCCCTTTAAATACTTTTGAAACAACTATAGTTTTTATTAGAAGTCGTTTTGCTAAAACATGTACTGTATATTCCAAAAATGCTTCTATTGAAAACTAAAATGCTCCAATGTAAATGTTTACATTTTGGCTGGCATGTCCCTTTAATTTGAAATTGTGACCATTTATCAATTGATTTCTCTTAATAGTTTAACCACCATCGTGAAAATATAAGAGAATTGGAGTTCTCTGAAGACAACGTAAGACCTCTTATTTCCACCTTGTGGTCTTCTATATCAAAGCACCATCGTTTGTTTTATTGAAGACACTAGAATGACAAATTACTTTCTATTTTATTAAAATGTAGCTTTTAAATGGACATAAAACCCTAAAAAATTGTTTCATGATTCAGATCAGATACAATTTTAAACATTCCAATGTACTTTAATTATCAAAGTGTATTAATTTTCTTGTTATCCTTTGTTAAAAAGTAAGATTAGGGATGTGCACGTGTCTGCAGCTTTATATGGAAGCAGTTTTGCAACAATGTTATACACTAGCAAGAGCACTAGATGGCAGCACTATTTCCTGTCATGTAGTACTAATGTTATACACTAGCAAGAGCACTACAGGGAAGCACTATTTCCTGTCATGTAGTACTAATGTTATACATTAGCAAGAGCACTAGAGGGCAGCACTATTTCCTGTCATGTAGTACTAATGTTATACATTAGCAAGAGCACTAGAGGGCAGCACTATTTCCTGTCATGTAGTACTAATGTTACACATTAGCAAGAGCACTAGAGGGCAGCACTATTTCCTGTCATGTAGTACTAATGTTATACATTAGCAAGAGCACTAGATGGCAGCACTATTTCCTGTCATGTAGTACTAATGTTATACATTAGCAAGAGCACTAGAGGGAAGCACTATTTCCTGTCATGTAGTACTAATGTTATACATTAGCAAAAGCACTAGAGGGCAGCACTATTTCCTGTCATGTAGTACTAATGTTACACATTAGCAAGAGCACTAGAGGGCAGCACTATTTCCTGTCATGTAGTACTAATGTTACACATTAGCAAGAGCACTAGAGGGCAGCACTATTTCCTGTCATGTAGTACTAATGTTACACATTAGCAAGAGCACTAGAGGGCAGCACTATTTCCTGTCATGTAGTACTAATGTTACACATTAGCAAGAGCACTAGGTGGCAGCACTATTTCCTGTCTTGTAGTACTATTGTTATACATTAGCAAGAGCACTAGAGGGCAGCACTATTTCCTGTCATGTAGTACTAATGTTATACATTACCAAGAGCACTAGATGGTAGCACTATTTCCTGTCATGTAGTACTAATGTTATACATTAGCAAGAGCACTAGAGGGCAGCACTATTTCCTGTCATGTAGTACTAATGTTATACATTAGCAAGAGCACTAGATGGCAGCACTATTTCTTGTCATGTAGTACTAATGTTATACATTAGCAAGAGCACTAGAGGCAAGCACTATTTCCTGTGATGTAGTACTGTTATACATTAGCAAGAGCACTAGATGGCAGCACTATTTCCTGTCATGTAGTACTAATGTTATACATTAGCAAGAGCACTAGAGGGCAGCACTATTTATTGTCATGTAGTACTAATGTTATACATTTGCAAGAGCACTAGAGGGCAGCACTATTTATTGTCATGTAGTACTAATGTTATACATTAGCAAGAGCACTAGAGGGCAGCACTATTTCCTGTCATGTAGTACTAATGTTATACATTAGCAAGAGCACTAGATGGCAGCACTATTTCCTGTCATGTAGTACTAATGTTATACATTAGCAAGAGCACTAGAGTGCAGCACTATTTCCTGCCATGTAGTACTAATGTTATACATTAGCAAGAACACTAGATGGCAGCACTATTTCCTGTCATGCAGTACTAATGTTATACACTAGCAAGAGTTCTAGATGGCAGCACTATTTCCTGTCATGTAGTACTAATGTTATACACTAGCAAGAGCACTAGATGGCAGCACTATTTCCTGTCATGTAGTATAAATGTTATACATTAGCAAGAACACTAGATGGCAGCACTATTTCCTGTTATGTAGTAATAGTTATCCATTTGCAATAGCACTAGAGGGCAGCACTATTTCCTGTTATGTAGTACTAATGTTATATATTAGCAAGAGCACTAGAGGGCAGCACTATTTCCTGTCATGTAGTACTAATGTTATACATTAGCAAGAACACTAGATGGCAGCACTATTTCCTGCCATGTAGTACTAATGTTATACATTAGCAAGAACACTAGATGGCAGCACTATTTCCTGTCATGCAGTACTAATGTTATACACTAGCAAGAGCACTAGAGGGCAGCACTATTTCCTGTAATGTAGTGCTAATGTTATACATTAGCAAGAGCACTAGATGGCAGCACTATTTCCTGGCATGTAGTATTGTTATACATTAGCAAGAGCACTAGAGGGCAGCACTATTTCCTGTCATGTAGTACTAATGTTACACATTAGCAAGAGCACTAGGTGGCAGCACTATTTCCTGTCATGTAGTACTATTGTTATACATTAGCAAGAGCACTAGGTGGCAGCACTATTTCCTGTCATGTAGTACTAATGTTATACATTAGCAAGAGCACTAGATGGCAGCACTATTTCCTGTCATGTAGTACGAATGTTATACATTAGCAAGAGCACTAGATGGCAGCACTATTTCCTGTCATGTAGTACTAATGTTATACATTAGCAAGAGCACTAGATGGCAGCACTATTTCCTGTCATGTAGTACTAATGTTATACATTAGCAAGAGCACTAGATGGCAGCACTATTTCCTGTCATGTAGTGCTAATGTTATACTTCAGCAAGAGCACTAGAGTGCAGCACTATTTCCTGCCATGTAGTTCTAATGTTATACATTAGCAAGAACACTAGATGGCAGCACTATTTCCTGTCATGCAGTACTAATGTTATACACTAGCAAGAGTTCTAGATGGCAGCACTATTTCCTGTCATGTAGTACTGTTATACACTAGCAAGAGCACTAGATGGCAGCACTATTTCCTGTCATGTAGTATAAATGTTATACATTAGCAAGAACACTAGATGGCAGCACTATTTCCTGTTATGTAGTAATAGTTATCCATTTGCAATAGCACTAGAGGGCAGCACTATTTCCTGTTATGTAGTACTAATGTTATATATTAGCAAGAGCAGTAGAGGGCAGCACTATTTCCTGTCATGTAGTACTAATGTTATACATTAGCAAGAGCACTAGATGGCAGCACTATTTCCTGGCATGTAGTATTGTTATACATTAGCAAGAGCACTAGATGGCAGCACTATTTCCTGTCATGTAGTATTGTTATACATTAGCAAGAGCACTAGATGGCAGCACTATTTCCTGGCATGTAGTATTGTTATACATTAGCAAGAGCACTAGATGGCAGCACTATTTCCTGTCATGTAGTATTGTTATACATTAGCAAGAGCACTAGATGGCAGCACTATTTCCTGGCATGTAGTATTGTTTTACATTAGCAAGAGCACTAGATGACAGCACTATTTCCTGTCATGTAGTACTAATGTTATACATTAGCAAGAGCACTAGATGGCAGCACTATTTCCTGTCATGTAGTACTAATGTTATACATTAGCAATAACACTAGAGGGCAGCACTATTTCCTGTCATGTAGTACTAATGTTATACATTAGCAAGAGCACTAGAGGGCAGCACTATTTCCTGTCATGTAGTACTAATGTTATACATTAGCAAGAGCACTAGAGGGCAGCACTATTTCCTGTCATGTAGTACTAATGTTATACATTAGCAAGAGCACTAGATGTCAGCACTATTTCCTGTCATGTAGTACTAATGTTATACATTACCAAGAGCACTAGAGGGCAGCACTATTTCCTGTCATGTAGTACTAATGTTACACATTAACAAGAGCACTAGAGGGCAGCGCTATTTCCTGTCATGTAGTACTAATGTTATACATTACCAAGAGCACTAGAGGGCAGCACTATTTCCTGTCATGTAGTACTAATGTTATACATTAGCAAGAGCACTAGAGGGCAGCACTATTTCCTGTCATGTAGTACTTATGTTATACACTAGCAAGAGCACTAGATGGCAGCACTATTTCCTATCATGTAATTTTGCAGACATGTGCACACTACCTATCTCTTCAACAAAGAACACCAGAATGAAGCAAATTTGAAAATAGAAGTAAATTGGAAACTTTGTTATAATTGTATTCTCTGTCTGGATCATGAAAGAAAATTTTTAGGTTTCCTGTCACTGTTAATGTTTTCTTTACCAGCTTTCTCTGTGTGTTCGAAATCTCATTCCATTCCTGCTTGTTGTTTTTCTTTACAGGTTTAGACTAGTTTTGCTACCAGCTATTTTCAACTTTAATGCTGAGTTAGTTCAATGAAGGTTAAAAATGTTATGTCAATGCAGATTCCAACATCTAAAGCAGAATGTTTTAAGGTTGTAATATGTTTAATTGCTAGTACAGACATAAAATGTTTACTCTTTCCAGGTTGAAATACAGCAAATGGAAGCTGAGATCTCGAAAGATAAGGTGAAGGACTAATCTTTTTATTTCTCTAGGCTGGAGGTCTGATATAAACTATTGGCTATTAGTCTGTGATAGAAATATGCATTAGTCTGTTTTGTTGTAAAACATTTGCCAAATATGTCCGCCACCAGTGGTATTCAATCCTTTTTGTAGCTAGATTTTATATATATATATATAAAAGAAGACAAGGTGAGATCTGGTTTACTGATAACACTTTTCAGTTTTGCTATAACAAATTTATAAGCTGCTCCTGTTCTTATGCTAAGTAGGCAGCTGCCTAGGAGGTCCTCCTCTCAGTGATGCCTTGGTTATTCAAGGATTCCACCTTTTGCATTTCAGTCTATATACTATATTCTGTATTGCTTGAAGCTTTACTACACAGTACAATTAATTTGGGTTAGTATCTCATGTGGATCACAAAATTATGATTACGGGTAAATAAATTACAAGGTTCTAAACCCTTTATTCAAACTGCTTGGGACTGGAAAAGGTTGGATTTTGGAATATTTGCATCTGTAAAATAGGACAGTTTGTAAAGGGGATGGGACCAAGTGTAAACAACAACATCTTATGTCATTTAGGCAATATTTACATGTCCTAATACTGCTTTATACATGCAACCTAATACTGTTTTATATCATTGTAATACTTTAGTACCATCAGAAAGTACTGTACTATAATCAGAAAAGTAATTGTAGTGTTAAATAAATCATTTTAGAACACAAATCCCAAGCCAAAAATGCAGACAGAGAAGATCAAAACAGTTTACCGGTATCGGCGCTTAGGTCCTGGTAGTTGGTCAGAATAACTTGTAGATGGTGAGGAGTAAATAATGAGAATTGAAAAGCCGGTTATATTAATCTTAGTTAATGGTGAAGATCCACAGACTGGCTGTTGTAGAAAAACAAGCTGATAATCCCGTAACCTCTGTTATTCAGATCCGGGTGTGCTGCTGCCCGTAGTGGAAGGTGTGTGCTCTCAGGTGACACCCAATCAGGAACAGGAACTAGGACAGAGTAGAAGACAGGCGCAGCCCAATTCAAGTGTAGAATAATTTATTAGGACATAAGTGCAAGTACACAATACATACTTACAAACGTTTAGAAGATAAAACAGCAATATGGGTTTAAAATAATCCCTCCAGTTAGGTAATAGAATTCACAGCCCAGGCACGAACATCTCAGTCGGATAATACCAAGTCTGGGTGAGAGGTGCTGGAACTAAAATTACTCCTGGTGGTATAATAAAAAGCTCTACGTACGTTTCGTCTGAGTTCGCTCAGACTTTTTCAAGAGTATAATAAAAATGAGCTGAATGCAACACAGGGCTCAAACCAGCTTTAAAAAAGAGCCAAATTTGATCCCACTCAAAAATATAAAAAAGAACTTTTTTCTATCTTGAAGGATGCAAAAAACACTGATATTCTAAACAATGATGAATTTAATTATTTAATGGAACTGCATCCATCAATACCCACTTTTTATCACTTGCCTAAGGTGCATAAAACCTTAGTAGCACCTCCAGGTAGGCCGATCATATCTGGTATAGGTTCCCTCACCAACAATCTTTCGGTCTACATTGATCACTACCTTCAACCCCTAGTTAAATCAACTAAGGCCTACCTGAGAGATACCCTACACACCATCAACATTTTTGAGGGACTTGAGTGGCAAGATGATTATATGTGGATAACATGTGACGTGTCCTCCTTGTATACTTGCATCCCTCATGACTCAGGAGTCAAGGCGGTACAGGAGACACTACATAACGCAGATTTTGCTCAAAAACATTTAGACTTTATCCTAATGGGTATTAGATTCATATTGAATCATAATTATTTTGTTTTTGAAAAACAATTTTATTGTCAGATACAGGGGACTGCGATGGGGACTACATTTGCCCCATCGTATGCCAATATTTACATGGATAATTTTGAATCTAAGTACATTTGGGCCAACAATCCCCACAGCAGTAATCTGATCAAGTACCATCGGTATATAGATGATATCGTGATGATTTGGAGGGGGTCAGAAACTAGCTGTGGGGAATTGTTGAACCACATGAACAATAATGATTACAATCTAAAATTTACTTCCAAAATAGACAAACAAAAAGTGGAATTCCTAGACTTAGTGTTGTTTGTGGATGAGAATAAGAAAATAGCAGTTTCCAATTATCGCAAACCCACAGATAAAAATGGGTTTTTGAACGCAAAAAGCGGCCACCTACTAAGGTGGAAAACCAATATCCCGTTAGGTCAGTACCAGCGGATTAAAAGGAACTGCACCAAAGACACTGACTACTATAGAGAGGAAGCAATTTTGGATAACAGGTTCAAGGAGAAAGGCTATGATCCGAAAGACTTACAAAAAGCAAAAGACAGGATCAGAATCATGGATAGGACAAGCATTTTACAACCTAAAGATAAAGCTACACAGAATAAGAGCAATCCAAATAGGGAAGTCAGATTTGTCACCACATACAATCAAGGCAGCAGAGACATTCAAAATGTTTTAAAAAAACATTGGGGAATACTAAAAGCAGATCCTATCTTAGGAGCTACCCTATATGAAACCCCTTTAGTGACTTTCAGGAAGAATAGAGATCTGAAAAATATTCTAGCTCCCACCAAATTACGTAATGCCACGAGAGACAAAATCGCTCCAACAACCTGGCTAGAACAAAAACCAGGAACATTCAGATGTGGGGTGAGTAGGTGTGGAATGTGTAGTCACATCAAAACAGGCAATTCCTTTACAAATTATAATGGATCTAAATCATTTACAATGAAATATAAAAGCAATTGCGGCACCAACTATGCCGTTTATCTTCTCAGTTGTAAATGCAACCTTATTTATATTGGTAGAACAAAAAGGAACGTACGCACCAGACTCAGTGAGCATGTCAATAACATAAAGATAGGTCTGACTACACATAGTGTATCAGAACATTTTAGGCTGTACCATAACAAAGACCCTAGTTCTTTGAAAATACAAATAGACTGGATTCCAGTAAACAAATATCCTAATAGACTCCTCACATTGAGACGCAGGGAGTCATATTGGATTTACCAACTTGACTCTATGCAGCCTCAAGGTCTTAACGTGGATTTAGACTTACAAGCTTTTATGTGACACCTACTTTAACTTTAATTTTTAACAACAACAGGGAGCTGTGAACGGAAATAACTTCAATCCTTTGTTAGACACATCTTATGGTACACACAGCCTTTATTTAGGGAATGGAGGAATCAAAAAAATGTTTTTATTTGGTACCACATATTTGCAAGAGGTTTCATGTACACTTAGCATTTGAGTGATGGACTCATATATATATATATATATATATATATATATATATATATATATATATATATATATATATATATGTAAGTGTGTTTTCATTTTAACTTCTTTATTCCAATTTTTATTTCAATTTTATTTCAATTGTAATCTTTAGGGCAAATGTATATTCTTTTATGCATATTCTTCTAAGCATTTTGTATCATTAGGTAAATTTCACGTACCTGCTTTAGGCTTTTTTAGAAATGTTTCTATTAAGAACTTTTTAAAGGGATTATTTTGATATAATTGGTAACATAGATTTTGTATGTTCTGCTGGGAGTTAGCTTGTGCAATAGTTGTCACTATTAGGATCTTGTTAAACTGTTATTGGATTCAGCCTTTCAAATTAATTATGCACACACAGCAGGATTAATGATTGGCTGGGAACCTTTTTTCCAATCACAGTGGCTCTTTTTTAAAGCTGGTTTGAGCCCTGTGTTGCATTCAGCTCATTTTTATTATACTCTTGAAAAAGTCTGAGCGAACTCAGACGAAACGTACGTAGAGCTTTTTATTATACCACCAGGAGTAATTTTAGTTCCAGCACCTCTCACCCAGACTTGGTATTATCCGACTGAGATGTTCGTGCCTGGGCTGTGAATTCTATTACCTAACTGGAGGGATTATTTTAAACCCATATTGCTGTTTTATCTTCTAAACGTTTGTAAGTATGTATTGTGTACTTGCACTTATGTCCTAATAAATTATTCTACACTTGAATTGGGCTGCGCCTGTCTTCTACTCTGTCCTAGACAGAGAAGATCGTCATCTTTAATTTTATTTAAAAAAGATTAATGAAAATGTCTGAATTTTGGAATAATTCAAGATATTGGAATTCTGGATTTGGAGACTTGTACCTGTATCCATATGACAAATTGTACAGCATGTAACCACACAGCCCATCATGCTAACCCCTATATAGTAAAACATAAAATCTAATTAAAAAAGCACAATATTATGGATATAGTAAGGAAACATTCAATCCACTATATCCCAGACCTAACTTTGATTATAAACTAGAGAGATTTTCTCAAGTTGTGGATGTTCAGAGTTTTCTTATGAGCTTATGAGTTTAAATAGAGAGGTTGACTATAGCTGGTGTAAAGTCTCTTGGAGGTCCAGATATGTAGTCATCCTAATACTATCATCCAACCCCTACTGAAGAAATTCTATTGTTTTTTTTTTAATTATAGCGTGGTCTGGTATGTCAAATATTTGTGTAGTAGTTTTTTTGATCCTATCATGTCTTCTAATGGGTACAAATATTTTTTTAAGATGGAAAATCCTGAAGAAGTTATGAAGGGTTCTGAGATTCATGAAGACAAGGTCAGAACTTGTTTGCTATTCATCTCATTCATCTCATTCAGAATACGCCCCCCCTGCTTGGCTATTCAGGAATTCCTACTTTGCACTGTAGTTCCTATAATAATCTTTAATGTTTTCTTGAAGCTCTGAGAGGCTTAGAGATGTTATCCATGTCATTTTCAGTCCTTGGGATCCCTTACAGTCCAGCTTTTCTTGACATAACTGAAGCAAAAATTACCCATATTTCATATTTATAGAAGAATATAAAACACAGGCAAAATAAAGCTTGTATATCTGTACGAAAAATATATTTCTAATTTCTCAAACATGTATAGAGGGGGTTTTTTTTGCATGAAGTCCAAGTAAAAATGTGGATCATTGCATATAAAACGTTTTGACTTAACGTGAAAACCATATGAAAACACGGTTTCACACAAAGCTCATTAATAACTTTTGTAACAGTTGACCAATAAAAGTGAGGTACTCCCAATTTAAGAATTAGCGCCATAAGACATGTATAGATACATTTCACTATGGGCTACTGGTTTCCCCCTTTTTGCTTCAATGCAAGCAGATAGAGAATGTTTGTAGGATGTTTTGATGGAGATCTGTGTGGGTGGGTGGTGACGTCCCCATTTCTTTTTTGGATAGCAATTCCAGACAATATGGATTCCTGCAGTGTGAACAATAACAAATGTGTCTGAGGAAGTGTAATGGCATGACTACATGAATTCATTATTTCTACTGTAAAGCTTGAATTTGATTAGCGGGTGCCTGTATTTAACATGCTTATACGCGTTTTGCCAGTATGCTTGATTTGGGCATTAAAATATTTAAATGTGTTTTTATTTTTTATTTACGGCAATTTTCTAAATAAATTAGGCTTCCAAAATGTATGTATTTATTAAATGTAAGAATTCTGGTATTTTCTAATAAATAAATGCATATACCTAGATGAATAGACAAATATATGTGGACAGCCTTTTGTGGACATCCTTGCTAAAGTACATGAAAGTCAAATAGTGGCTAATGTTAAAGGGACACTGAACCCAAATTTTTTTCTTTTCAGATAGAGCATGCAATTTTAAGCAACTTTCTAATTTACTCCTATTATCATTTTTTCTTCGTTCTCTTGCTATCTTTATTTGAAAAAGAATGCATCTAAGCTTTTTTTTTGGTTCAGGACTCTGGACATTACTTTTTTATTGGTGGATGAATTTTTCCACCAATCGGCAAGAACAACCCAGGTTGTTCACCAAAAATGGGCCGGCATCTAAAGTTACTTTCTTGCATTTCAAATAAAGATACCAAGAGAATGAAGAAAAGTTGATAATAGGAGTAAATTAGGAAGTTGATTAAAATGTTATGCTCTATCTGAATCACAAAAGAAAAAAATTTGGGTTCAGTGTCCCTTTAAGTGAACCTCCTTTGTTCAGGGCTTTATTAAACAAGCCAACCTGATTTGCCAACTCTGGTTTTGAGATTTTCATAATATTTTATACATAGAGGAGGTCTAGTCTGCACAATGCTCCTTTCTTTCATGTAATTGGCAAGAGTCCATGAGCTAGTGACGTATGGGATATACAATCCTACCAGGAGGGGGAGAGTTTCCCAAACCTCAAAATGCCTATAAATACACCCCTCACCATACCCACAATTCTGTTTTTACAAACTTTGCCTCCTATGGAGGTGGTGAAGTAAGTTTGTGCTTGATTTTCTTTTGTGATATGCGCTTCTCAGCATTTTGATGCCAGATTCCTCTGAGTACAGTGAATGTCAGAGGGATGTGAAGGGAGTATCACCTATTGAATTCTATGGTTTTCCTGGCGGAAAATCTTTTCATAGGTTCTCCTACCTCCCTTTTCAGATCGACGATATACTCTCATATTAAAATACCTCTACTGATAACTGTTTCAGTACTGGTTTGGCTATCTGCTATATGTGGATGGGTGTATTTCGGTAAGTATGTTTTTATTTCTAAAAGACACTCTCAGCTATGGTTTGGCACTTCATGTATTAATGTAAAGTTCTAAATATATGTATTGTACTTATATTTGCCATGAGTCAGGTTTATGTATATTTCCTTTTGCAGACTATCAGTTTCAAAACTATGAAAAACATATTTAGGAAGTTATTTTTTCTTACCTGGGGTATAGTCCTTTCTTCAAAATTGACTGTTTTCATTAATTTTCGAGGGCAAAATTTAGGCTTGTAAGGCCGTACAATGCTGATATTTATTGCGAGAATATTTTTGGCACGAAGGTACATTCGGTGACGTAAATTTGCAATTTCCGGTGTCTTAGTTGACGCCAGGTTTCCTTGCACAGGGTTGCGTCTGCCATGATGCGAGTTGTGTCATTTCTGGATGTTAGCGTCAAAAAATTTAGTTTTGCGTTGCGCGTACTTGGCGGCAAATAATTTTATTATTTAAACCCCACATCCTATATGCCTCTTGCCTTTTTCTATGCTCAGAGGGCTATGCTGTCTGCATTTTTTTCCCATTCCTGAAACTGCCATATAAGGAAATTGATAATTTTGATTTATATGTTGTTTTTTTCTCTTACATTTGCAAGATATCTCAATCTGATCCTTTCTCAGAAACCACTGTTGGATCCCTGCTGCCTGATAAGTTCTACCAAAGATAAGTGTATCTGTTGTAAGTTAGCCAAGATTATATCTCCAGCTGTAGTATGTAATAGTTGTCATGATAAGCTTTTACATGCAGAGAATGTATCCATTCCTTCTTCTAGGTTTAAAAAGTTTTATCCTTTGCCAGTTTTGGGAAAAATCCCCAAAGTTGATGGGGCTATTTCTACTCTTGCCAAACGTACTACTATCCCTATGGAAGATGGTACTTCCTTTAAGGATCCTTTAGATAGGAAACTGGAATCTTATCTAAGGAAAGCTTATTTATTTTCTGGCTATCTTCTCAGGCCTGCAATTTCTATGGCTGATGTTGCAGCTGCATCAACCTTCTGGTTGGAAAGCTTAACGCAACAGGAAACAGATTCTGATTTTTCTAGCATTGTTCACTTGCTTCAACATGCTAATCATTTTATCTGTGATGCTATTTTTTATATCATCAAAATTGATGTTAAAATTATATTTTTAGCTAGAAGAGCTTTGTAGCTCAAATATTGGAATGCTGACATAGTAATCTAGAGTTGGATACCATCTCTTTCTTTCCAAGATAATTTATTTGGTTCTCAGTTGGATTCCATTATTTCAACTGTCACTGGGAGGAAGGGAGTTTTATTACATCAGGATAAAAGATCTAAAGGTAAATCTAAAGCTTCTAATCGTTTTCGTTCTTTTCGACAGAATAAGGAACAGAAACCAAATCCTTCCCCCTTTTAAGAAACCAAAGCCAGCCCCCAAGTCTGCATGATGGTGCGGCCCTCATTCCAGTTCAGCTGGTGGGAGGCAGATTATATTTTTTCCAGAACATTTGGGCAGATTCTGTCCAAAATCATTGGATTCAGAGCATTGTCTCTCAAGGGTATCGAATAGGATTCAGAATAAGACCTCATGTGAGAAGATTTTTTCTCTCAGGCAATCCAGCAAATCCAGTGAAGGCTCAGGCTTTTCTGGAGCCTGTTTCAGATCTAGAGCTTTCAGGGGTAATTTTACCAGTTCCATTTCAGGAACAGCGTCTGGGGTTTTATTCAAATCTATTCATTGTCGCAAAGAAAGAAAATTAATTCAGGCCAGTTCTGGATCTGAAAATTTTGAATAGTTTTGTAAGAGTGCCAACTTTCAAAATGGTGACTATAAGGACTATTCTGCCTTTTGTTCAGCAAGGTCATTATATGTCCACGATAGACTTACAGGATGCATATCTTCATATTCCGATTCATCCAGATCACTATCGGTTTCTGAGATTCTCTTTTCTAAACAAGCATTACCAATTTGTCGCTCTTCCATTTGGCCTAGCGACAGCTCCAAGAATTTTTTCAAAGGTTCTCGGTGCCCTACTCTCTGTAATCAGAGAACAGGTTATTACGGTGTTTCCTTATTTGGACAATATCTTGGTACTAGCTCAGTCTTTACATTCTGCAGAATCTCACATGAATCAACTAGTGTTTCTTCAAAGACATGGTTGGAGGATCAATTAACCAAAAAGTTCCTTGATTCCTCAGACAAGGGTCACCTTTTTAGGTTTCCAGATAGATTCAGTGTCCATGACTCTGTCTCTAACAGACAAGAGACGATTAAAATTGGTTTCAGCTTGTCATTCCCTTCAGTGGCTTTGTGCATGGAAGTTTTAGGTCTCATGACTGCAGCATCGGACGCGATACCCTTTGCTCGTTTTCATATCAGACCTCTCCAGCTTTGTATGCTGAATCAATGGTGCAGGGATTATACAAAGATATCACAATATCCTTAAATCCCAATGTTTGACTCTCTCTGACTTGGTGGTTAGACCACCATCGTATAGTTCAAGGGGCCTCCTTAGTTCGTCCAAACTGGACTGTTATCACAACAGATGCAAGTCTTTCAGGTTGGGGAGCTGTCTGGGGATCTCTGACAGCACAAGGGGTTTGGAAATCTCAAGAGGTGAGGTTACAAATCAATATTTTAGAACTCTGTGCTATTTTCAGGGCTCTTCAGGTTTGGCCTCTATTGAAGAGAGATCCATTCATTTGTTTTCAGACAGACAATGTCACAACTGTGGCATATGTCAATCAGGGTGGGACTCGCAGTCCCCTAGCTATGAAAGAAGTATCTTGGATACTTGCTTGGGCGGAATTTAGCGCTTGTCTAATTTCTGGGGTACATATCCCAGGTGTAGACAATTGGGAAGTAGATTATCTCAGCCATCAGACTTTACATCCGGGGGAGTGGTCACTCCATCCAGATGTGTTTTTTCAGATTGCTCAGATGTGGGGTCTTCCAGAAATAGATCTGATGGCTTCCCATCTGAACAGGAAACTTCAGGTGGAGTCGGTGGATGCGTTAGCAGTTCCTTGGTTTTACCAACCTGCTTATATCTTCCTGCCTCTAGTTCTTCTTCAAAAAGTGATCTCCAAGATCATCATGGAGCATTCATTTGTATTTCTGGTAACACCAGCATGGCCTCACAAGTTCTAGTATACGTACCTTGTCCGGATGTCCAGTTGTCAACCTTGGCCACTTCCTTTAAAACCAGATCTTCTGTCTCAATGACCATTTTTCCATCAGGATCTCAAATCATTAAATTTAAATTTGTTACAGGCTCATAAATCTGTTTCTAGGAAGATTTATTATCAAATTTGGAAGACTTATGTTTCATGGTGTTCTTTTCATAAATTCTCCTGGCATTCTTTTAGAATTCCTAGAATTTTACAGTTTCTTCAGGATGGTTTGGATAAAGGTTTGTCTGCAAGGTCATTGAAGGGACAAATCTCTGCTCTTTCTGTTTTATTTCACAGAAAGATTGCTAAACTTCATGATATGCACTGTTTTGTTCAGGCTTTGATCCATATCAAGCCTGTCATTAAATCAATCTCTCCTCCTTGGAGACTTAATTTGGTTTTGAAAGCTTTACAGGCTTCTCCTTTTGAGCCTATGCATTCTTTGGATAATAAACTACTTTCTTGGTAAGTATTGTTCCTTTTGGCTATCTCTTCTGCTAGAAGAGTTTCTGAATGATCTGCTTTTTCTTGTGAGTTACTTTTTCTGATTTTTCATCAAGATAAGGCAGTTTTGCGGACTTCATTTAAATTTGTACCTAAAGTTGTGAATTCTAACAACATTAAAAGGGAAATTGTTGTCCCCTCTTTGTGTCCTAATCCTAAGAATTCTTTGGAAAGATCCTTACATTCTCTGGATGTAGTTAAGAGCTTTGAAAAATTATGTCTTAGCTACTAAAGATTTCAGGAAGACTTTTAGTCTATTTGTTGTATTTTCAGGTTCTAGGAAAGGTCATCTTGGTTGAAGCTTTTGATTCATAAGGCTTATTTGGAGTTGGGTCAGGCCCCGCCTCAGAGAATCACAGCTCATTCTACTAGATCTGTCTCCACTTCATGGGCTTTTAAGAATGAAGCTTCAGTTGATCAGATTTACAAAGCAGCAACTTGGTCTTCTTTGCATACATTTACTAAAGTCTACTGTTTTGATGTATTTGCCTCTTCGAAAGCAGTTTTTAGTAGAAAAGTTCTTCAGGCAGCTGTTTCAGTTTGATTCCTCTGCTTATGTTTTAAGTTTTTTTCTTTTCAATTATAAGAAAAACGTATTCTTTTGGTTGTGGATTTAATTTTTCAGCGGAAAAAGGCTGTTTTTATTTTATCCTTCCCTCTCTAATGACTCTTCTGTGGAGTTCCACATCTTGGTTATTACCATTCATAACGTCACTAGCTCATGGACTGTTGCCAATTACATGAAAGAAAACAATTTATGTAAGAACTTACCTGATTCATTTATTTCATATTGGCAAGAGTCCATGAAACCCACCCTTTTTGTGGTATTTATGTTTTTTGTATAAAGCACAATTATATTTCCAATTCCTTTTTTTGATGCTTTTTACTCCTTTTTTTCTATCACCCCACTACTTGGCTATTTGTTAAACTTAATTGTGCTTGTGGTGAGGGGTGTATTTATAGGCATTTTGAGGTTTGGGTAACTTTGCCCCTCCTGGTAGGATTGTATATATCCCATACGTCGCTAGCTCATGGACTCTTGCCAATATGAAAGAAATTAATTAATCAGTTAAGTTCTTACATAAATTATGTTTTTAATGGGCTTTCCTGTAGCAGTTACTTTGCTATCTAAAAACCATAAATCTTCTCATGATACCATAAATTTTATATTTTTAAGATCTAAATTATTTTTTAGATGGAAAATCCTCCAGAAGCCAAAACGGAATCTGAGCTCTCTGAAGACCAGGTGAGATCTTGTTTGATGATCACTTCATTTAAATTTTAGTATATTTTAAAAACCAACACTGAGCTGGTGTTAAGTTGGTGATTATACAAAGTAGGCAGCTCCCTAGGGTGGTACACATGTAGTGAATCTAAATGACACCTCAAAAGTTTCTATTCTCATCGCTCTCATGGTATTCTTTGCTGAAGAAATACCTAGGTAGGTAACATGCACGTATCACATATGCACTACAGGGATGGAAACAGTGCTGTCATCCAGTGTTATTGGTACTGTATACATTTTGTGCAAAACTGCTGCCATATAGTTCTGCAGACACGTGCCTACTCCAAAGCTTGCCTCCCTGATTTTCAAGGACATTAAAAAAACTAAGAAAATTAGAAAGTAAATTGGAAATTTGTTTAAAACTATATGCTCTATCTGAATCATGAAAGAAGAATAGATTTGGGTTTATGTCCCTTTAAGTTATCATTCGTAAGCATTAAAAGTAGCAAACAAACTCATTTGTAGTTAACAAATATGATATTTCAGCCCATCCACCTGTGTCTACCTAATTGTCCCCTTGTAAAACAGTTATAGATGTTCCTAATGTGCCGTCCTATAGTGGAACTTTCCTTATTCCCAACTAAAGCTATATTTATTAAACTTGTTTAAAAAGAGACCACTGAACTAATTCAGTAAAATACAACAGTCTCCTTTTATTGAAGAACAAATAGCTAGATATGCAAAGGAAATGAATCTCCAGTATTTAGCGCATTTCGCGTATTGCAACTTTTGCACTTCCTTTGGTGCGTGCCCACACGTGATCACATATACTCTGTGGCGTAACCTGACACTTAGAAGTTCAACATAGTCTGAGAAGTCTACACAAACCTAACATCCCAAAGATTCCCTAAGGGTGTCTACTATTATGGCACAAGCACAAACAATATGAGAAATAGTCTATGATCAAACTCCCAAAGTCCATCAAGTTCAACCTATACAAATCTAATATACTTACAAAAAAAGCTTTAGCTGAGCTTAAATCAATCACATTAAAAATGGTTACCCATTTAACACAAGCAATCATATTCCTGAATTCTGTTTCCAACCAGAAATTAATCTAAAACTTTTTAAATGTATCTAAGGTATTGGCCTTTACTACCTCCTTAGGTAATGAGTTACACAATTGTATTGCTCTTACAGGTATAGAAGTCTTCCTGGTTGAATGTACTCCTCTAGGCACTTTTTTAAAAAGCCTTTAGTAATCTTATCTTATTGTCCGATAATGCAGACTGTTAATGATAAAATAAAAACCCTGCACCTTGACATTTCAATAACTGTAAGGGACAGTCTAGTCAAAATTTAACTTTCACGACTCAAAAAGCATGCAATTTCTTTCATGTAAATGGCAAGAGTCCATGAGCTAGTGATGTATGGGATAATCATTCCTACCCGGAGGGGGCAAAGTTTCCCAAACCTCAAAATGCCTATAAATACACCCCTCACCACACTCACACCTTAGTTTTACAAACTTTGCCTCCTATGGAGGTGGCAAAGTAAGTTTGTGCTTAATTTCTATGATTTCTTCGATAAGCGCTTCTAAGCATTCTGAAGCCCAATTCCTCTCAGAGTACAGTGTTTGTCAGAGGGAAGTGAAGAGAGTATTTCCTGTTGATTTTTATGGTTTCACTCATGGGAAATCTTTTCAAGGGTTCTCTGTTATCGGTCGTAGGGATTCATCTCCTACCTCCCTTTTCAGATCGACAATATACTCTTATACAATTACCTCTGCTGATAGTTTTCAGTACTGGTTTGGCTATCTGCTATAAGTGGATGGGTGTCTTTCGGTAAGTATGTATCATTATTTAAGACACTCTCAGCTTTGTTGGGTGCTTTGTTTTAAAGTTTAAAATATATGTATTTACTTATATTTGCCATGAGTCAGGTCTATGTGTATTTCCCTTTGTAGTCTAACAGTTTCAGAATGGGAATCATATTTTAGGAAGTTATTTTTTTTCTGGGGTTTAGTCTTTTTTTCCAATTTGGCTTGCTTTTCCTTATTTTCGCGGGCAAACTAGGCTCGCGAGGGCGCAATAATGCTATTTATTGTGTCATTTTTGGAGCAAAATTTTTTTGGTGCAAATCTTTAGTCTACAGTGACACAAGTTTCGTCCTTTTCTGTATTTTCTGTATTTGGATTCTATTTCCACTCACCGGGGGGAAGGGATTTTTTTTGCCTCAAGATAAAAAATCTAAGATAAAAAATCTAAGGGTAAATCTAAAGCTTCTAATTGTTTTTGTTCCTTTCGTCAGAATAGAGAACAGAAAACCACGCCTTCCCCTAAGGACTCTGGTTTTAATTGGAAGCCATCTTCAAGTTGGAATAAATCCAAGCCTTTTAAGAAACCAAAGCCAGCCCCCAAGTCTGCATTAAGGTGCGGCCCTCAATCCAGTACAGCTGGTGGGGGGCAGATTGAAATTGTTTCAAAATCAGTGGATTCAGAGCATTGTCTCTCAAGGGTATCTAATAGGTTTCAGATTAAGACCTCCTGTGAGAAGATTCTTTCTCTCTCACGTTCCAACAAATCCTGTAAAAGCTCAGGCTTTTCTGAAGTGTGTTTCAGATCTGGAGCTTTCAGGGGTAATTATACCAGTTCCGCTTCAGGAACAGGGTCTGAGGTTTTATTCCAAAATATTCATTGTCCCAAAGAAGAAAATTCATTCAGACCAGTTCTGGATCTGAAGTTTTTGAATTGTTTTGTAGGGTTCCCAACTTTCAAGATGTTAACTATAAGGACTATTCTACCTTTTGTTCAGCAAGGTCATTACATGTCCACAATAGACTTACAGGATGCTTATCTTCATAGTCTGATTCATCCAGATTACTATTGGTTCCTGAGATTCTCTTTTCTAGACAAGCATTACCAATTTCTCGCACTTCCATTTGGCCTAGCAACAGCTCCAATAATCTTTTCAAAGGTTCTCGGTGCCCTTCTATCTGTAATCAGACAGCAGGGTATTGCGGCGTTTCCTTATTTGGATGATATTTTGGTAAAGGCTCAATCTTTTCATTTAGCAGAATATCACACAAATTAACTAGTGTTGTTTCTTCGAAGACATGGTTGGAGGATCAATTAACCAAAAAGTTTCTTGATTCCTTAGACAAAGGTCACCATTTTAGGTTTCCAGATAGATTCAGTATCCATAACTCTGTCTTTATCAGACAAGAGGAATGAAATTGGTTTCAGCCTATCGAAACCTTCAGTCTCGATCATTCCCTTCAGTGGCTATGTGCATGGAAGTTTTAGGTCTCATGACTGCATCGGATGCGATCCTCTTTGCTCGTTTTCATATGAAACCTCTGCAGCTTTGCATGCTGAATTAATGGTGCGGTGATTATACTAGGATATCACAATTGATATTCTTAATTCCCAACATTCAACTCTCTCTGTCTTGGTGGTTGGACCATCATCAGATTATTCAAGGGGCCTCTTTTGTTTGAACTTCCTGGACTGTAGTCTCAACAGATGCAAGTCTTTCAGGTTGGGGAGCTGTTTGGGGTCTCTGACAGAAGAAGGGGTTTGAAAACCTCGAGACAAGGTTTCCAATCAATATTTTAGAACTCCGTGCTATTTTCAGGGCTCTTCAGGCTTGGCCTCTATTAAAGAGGGAACTGTTCATTTGCTTTCAGACAGACACTATCACAACTGTAGCATATGTCAATCATCAGGGAGGGACTCGCAGTCCTTTAGCGATGAAAGTATCACAGATACTTTCTTGGGCAGAATCCAACTCCTGTCTAAGATCTGTGATTCATATTCTAGGTGTAGACAATTGGGACGCGGATTATCTCAGTCATCAGACTTTACATCCAGGGGAGTAGTCTCTCCATCCAGATTTTTTTTTTCAGATTGTACAGATGTGGGGTCTTCCAGAAATAGATCAGATGGCTTCCCATCTAAACAGGAAACTTCCCAGATACCTTTCCAGGTCCAGGGATCCTCAGGCAGAGATGGTAGATGCATTAGCAGTTCCTTGGTCTTACCAACTTGCTTATATTTTTCCGCCTCTATTTCTTCTTCCAAGGGTGATCTCCAAGATCATAATGGAACAATTGCATGTGTTTCTGATAGCACCAGCATGGCCTCACAGGTTTTGGTATGCGAATCTTGCCCAGATGTCCAGTTGCCAGCCTTGGTCACTTCCTTTAAGGCCAGACCTTCTGTCTCAAGGGCCGTTTTTCCATCAGGATCTCAAATCACTATATTTGAAGGTATGGAAATTTAACGTTTAGTGCTCAGTCATAGAGGTTTCTCTGACTCAGTGATTAATACTATGTTGCAGGCTCATAAGTCTGTTCAAGGAAGATTTATTTTCGGGTTTGGAAAACCTATATTTCATGGTGTTCTCATAAATTCTCTTGGCATTCTTTTAGAATTCCTAGAATTTTTCAGTTTCTTCAGGATGGTTTGGATAAAGGTTTGTCTGCAAGTGCTTTGAAGGGACAAATCTCTGCTCTTTCTATTTTATTTAATAGAAAGATTGCTAAACTTCCTGATATTCACTGTTTTGTTCAGGCTTTGGTCCGTATCAAGCCTGTTAAGTCTTTCTCCTCTATGGAGTCTTAATTTAGTTTTGAAGGCTTTGCAGGCTCCTCCTTTTGAGCCTATGCATTCTTTGGATATTAAACTACTTTCTTGGAAAGTGTTGTTCCTTTTGGCTATCTCTTCTGCTAGAAGAGTTTCTGAATTGTCTGCTTTCTTGTGAGTCTCCTTTTCTGATTTTCCATCAGGATAAAGCTGTTTTTGCGGACTTCATTTAAATTTCTTCCTAAGATTATGAATTCTAACAACATTAGTAGGGAAATTGTTGTTCCTTCTTTGTGTCCGAATCCTAAGGATTTTTTTTGAGAAATTGTTACATTCTTTGGATGTGGTAAGAGCTTTGAAATACTATGTGGAGGCTACTAAGGATTTCAGGAAGACTTCTAGTCTATTTGTTGTCTTTTCTGGTTCTAGAAAAGGTCAGAAAGCCTCTGCCATTTCTTTGGCATCTTGGCTAAAGCATTTAATTCAAAAGGCTTATTTGGAGGCGGGACAGTCTCCGCCTCAGAGAATTACAGCTCATTCTACTAGATCAGTTGCCACTTCGTGGGCTTTTAGGAATGAAGCTTCAGTTGATCAAAGACGACCATGTTGCTGCTTCGCAAATCTGAATACATTTACTAAATTTTACCATTTTTATGTATTTGCTTCTTCTGAAGCAGTCTTTTGTAGAAAAGTTCTTCAGGCAGCTGTCTCAGTTTGATTCTTCTGTTTATAAGAACTTATTTTGTGGATTTAATTTCTCAGCGGAAATAACTGTTTTTATTTTATCCCTCCCTCTCTTTTTGACTCTTCTGTGGACTTCCACATCTTGGGTATTTTATTCCATACGTCACTAGCTCATGGACTCTTGCCATTTACATGAAAGAAAACATAATTTATGTAAGAACTTACCTGATAAATTCATTTCTTTCATAATGGCAAGAGTCCATGAGGCCCACCCTGTTTTTGGTGGTTATATTTTTTTGTATAAAAGCAAAATTTTATTTTCCAGTTCCTCTTTTTTGTATGCTTTTTTTACTCCTTTTTACACTTCACTACTTGGCTATACGTTAAACTAAGGTGTGAGTATGGTGGAAGGTGTAATTATAGGCATTTTGAGGTTTGGGAAACTTTGCCCCCTCCTGGTAGAAATGTATATCCCATACGTCACTAGCTCATGGACTCTTGCCATTATGAAAGAAATTAATTTATCAGGTAAGTTCTTGCATAAATTATGTTTTTAAACAACTTTCCTATTTACTTAAATCATCAAATTTGCTTTATCTTGGTATTCTTTGCTGAAAGCTAAACCTTAGGGTCATATGCTAATCTATAAGCTATTGAAGGCTACCTCTTATCTCAGTGCATTTGGACAGGTGTTCACAACTAGACAGTGCTAGTTCATGTGTGCTTCTGTGCTAACTCCGCAAGAAGTAAGATTTTTGCGCACGTTGTGTAGTGATTGTATTACAAGTTGAAAGTAAAATGTTTTCACTAAGCGCTAAGCCAGTTCACGCAAAAAAGCCAAGACTAAAATGTTGCGTCCTCGTTTATGTACTCCCCCCTTTGGTTTTTTCCAACTTTTTTTTTGCTCCATTGACTTCTAACACTCTACTCGTGAGCAAACCTGATCCCATCTTCTCATGTGCATTTTTAGAAAGCGCCTATCTGCCAATGAGCATTAGAAGAAAGTGCCTTTCTGCCAATAAGCATTAGTAGGAAGCGCCTATCCCCCGATATGTTATTAGTAGGAAGCGCCTATCTCCTGATAAGTAATAAATAGGAAGCACCTATCCTCCAATGAGCATTAGTAGGAAGTGCCGATCCGTCAATAAGCATTAGTAGGAAGTATCTATTCTCGAATGAGCATTAGTAAGTAAGGGCCTATCCTCCAATAAGCATTAGTAGGAAGTGCCTATCTGCCAATAAGGATTAGTAGGAAGGGCCTATCCACCAAAAAGTATTGGTAGGAAGGGCCTATCGACCAATAAGCATTAGTAGGAAGCACCTATCCACCAATAAGCATTAGTAGGAAGCGCCTCTCCACCAATAAGCATTAGTAGGAAGCACCCATCCACAAATGAGAAATTAATCGGAATCGCCTATCCACCAATACGCCTTAGTAGGAAGCGCCTATCCACCAATAAGCATTAGTAGGAAGGGCCTATCCTCCAATAAGCATTAGTAGGAAGCGCCTATCCACCAATAAGCATTAGTAGGAAGGGCCTGACTGGTACAGCTGTATTTAGTTTGTTCTAAATTTATACAGCTTGCACTGTGAAAATTTTAAGTACATTATCTATAATTTAATTTTCTTTCTTTCTGGTAAAAAATAAACAGCTCTGAGGTGATTGTCTTTATAGGCAAATGTTTTTCTTTAATCTTCTAGATGGAAAATCATGAACTGGACTTCAAGGGAGACAAGGATGTGGAGGAGCAGGTAAAATCTTATAACATAGCAGCCTCCATTTATATTATAAGGACATAAAACTGTTTACATTTTAATTTAAACTAAAATAGCCGTTATGTTCTTCCTGCTAATGTTTATTGTACCTATTAACCAACCAGCACTCACATGAAGGACTTATCAGTCAATAAGCATTAGTAAAAAGCACCTATCCACCAATGAACAATTAGTAGGACGTGCCTACCTGCCAATAGGGATTAGTAGGAAGGGCCTATCCACCAATAAGCGTTAGTAGAAAGGGCCTATTCACCAAAAGAGATTAGGAATCACCTATCCACCATTAAGCATTAATAGGAAATGCCTATCATACAACAAGCATTAGTAGGAAGTGCCTCTCCACCAATAAGCATTAGTAGGAAGCACCCATCCACAATTGAGAAATTAATCGGAATCGCCTATCCGCCAATACGCCTTAGTAGGAAGCGCCTATCCACCAACAAGCATTAGTAGGTAGGGCCTATCCATCAATAAGCATTAGTAGGAAGGGCCTATCCACCAATAAGCATTGGTAGAAAGGGCCTATTCACCAAAAGGGATTAGTAGGAATCACCTATCCACCATTAAGCATTAATAGGAAATGCCTATCATACAACAAGTATTAGTAGGAAGCGCCTCTCCACCAATAAGCATTAGTAGGAAGCACCCATCCACAAATGAGAAATTAATCGGAATCGCCTATCCACCAATACGCCTTAGTAGGAAGCGCCTATCCACCAACAAGCATTAGTAGGAAGGGCCTATCCCTCAATAAGCATTGGTAGGAAGCACCTATCCCTCAATAAGCATTAGTAGGAAGGGCCTATCTGCCAACAAGTATTAGTAAGAAGCACCTATCCGCCAACAAGCATTAGTAGGAATTGCCTATCAGTCAATAAGCATTAGTAGGAAGCGCCTATCAGTCAATAAGCATTAGTAGGAAGCGCCTATCAGTCAATAAGCATTAGTAGGATGCGCCTATCAGTCAATAAGCATTAGTAGGAAGCGCCTATCAGTCAATAAGCATTAGTAGGAAGCGCCTATCAGTCAATAAGCATTAGTAGGATGTGCCTATCAGTCAATAAGCATTAGTAGGATGTGCCTATCCATCAATAAGCATTAGTAGGATGTGCCTATCAGTCAATAAGCATTAGTAGGATGTGCCTATCAGTCAATAAGCATTAGTAGGATGTGCCTATCCGTCTATAAGCATTAGTAGGAAGCACCTATCCGCCAATGAGCATTAGTACGCAGGGCTCGACTGGTGCAGCTTGTTCTTTATTTTATTCAGGCAGAAAAAAAGAAAATTTTAGGTACGCTGTCTATAAATTAATTTGCATTCTTCTGGTAACAAATGCTCAGCTCTGAGGTGATTCTTTATAGGCAAATATTTTTATTTCATCTTCTAGATGGAAAATCATGAACTGGACTTTAAGGGACACAAGGATGTGGAGGAGCAGGTAAAATCTTGTTACACAGCAGCCTCCATTTATATTATAAGGACATAAAACTCATTTCCTTTCATGTAATTGGCAAGAGTCCATGAGCTAGTGACATATGGGATATACAATCCTACCAGGAGGGGCAAAGTTTCCCAAACCTCAAAATGCCTATAAATACACCCCTTACCACACCCACAATTCAGTTTTACAAACTTTGCCTCCTATGGAGGTGGTGAAGTAAGTTTGTGCTAGATTTCTACGTTGATATGCGCTTCTCAGCATGTTGAAGCCCGGTTCCTCTCAGAGTGCAGTGAATGACAGAGGGATGTGAAGGGAGTATTACCTATTGAATGCAATGGTCATCCTAACGGGGATCTATTTCATAGGTTCTCTGTTATCGGTCGTAGAGATTCATCTCCTACCTCCCTTTTCAGATCGACGATATACTCTTATATACCATTACCTCTGCTGATTCTCGTTTTAGTACTGGTTTGGCTATCTACTTTATGTAGATGAGTGTCTTTTGGTAAGTATGTTTTCCTTTTTTTAAGACACTCTCAGCTATGGTTTGGCACTTTATATGTAAAGTTCTAAGTATGTTTCTTACCTGAAATTTTCAAATTAACTCTTTTCTAAATTGCGGGCTTTTAGGCTTGTGGGAGCGCAAAATGCTATAATTTATTGCGTCATTCTTGGCGCAAGACTTTTTTGGAGCGAGAATTACGTTTGTTGATGTAATTTCGTTATTTCCGGTGTCTTAGTTGGCGCCGAGAGTTTTCACGTGGTTGCGTCATCTATGAGGCTCGTTTTTGTTGCAGACGTTTTTGGCGCCAAAAAATATTTTGTCAGTTGTTGGCGTCATACTTGGCGCCAAACTTTTGACATTATTTAAGTCTTTATTTCTTTTTGCTTCTGGTTTCCAGAGGCTTATTTTGTTTGCATTTTTTCCCATTCCTGAAACTGTCATATAAGGAAATAGATAATTTTGCTTTATATGTTATTTTTTCTCTTACATATTGCAAGATGTCTCAATCTGACCCTGTCTCAGAATCTACTACTGGAATCCTGCTGCCTGTTGTCGGTTCTACCAAAGCTTAAGTGCATTTGTTGTAAACTTGTGGTAACTGTTCCTCCGGCTGTAGTTTGTGATAGTTGTCATGACAAACTTTTACATGCAGACAATATTTCCATTAGTAGTAATCCATTACCTGTTGTTGTTCCTTCAGCATCTAATGCTCAGGATATTCCTGTTAATGTGAGAGAATTTGTTTCTAATTCCATTCAGAAGGCTTTGTCTGTCATACCACCTTCTAATAGACGTAAAAGGTCTTTTAAAACTTCTCATAAAATTGATGAATTTTTAAATGACCGACAACATTCTGATTTATCTATCTCTGATGAGGATCTATCTGGTTCAGAAGATTCTGCCTCAGATATTGACACTGACAAATCTTCATACTTATTTAAAATGGAGTATATTTGTTCCTTATTAAAAGAGGTGTTGATTGCATTAGATATGGAGGAGACTAGTCCTCTTGATATTAAAACTAGTAAATGTTTAAATTTGGATTTTAAGCCTCATGTAGTTATTCCTGAGGTTTTTCCAGTTTCTGATGCTATTTCAGATGTGATTTCTAGGGAATGGAATAGACTGGGTACTTCTTTTACTCCTTCAAGGTTTAAGAAACTGTATCCTTTGCCGACTGATAGATTGGAGTTTTGGGAAAAGATCCCCAAAGTTGATGGGGCCATCTCTACTCCTGCTAAACGTACTACTATTCCTATGCAAGATAGTACTTCTTTTAAAGATCCTTTAGATAGGAAACTTGAATCTTATCTAAGGAAGGCCTATTTATGTTCAGGTCATCTTCTTAGGCCTGCTATTTCTTTGGCTGATGTTGCTGCTGCTTCAACTTTTTGGTTGGAAACCTTAGCGCAACAAGTACCAGATCATAATGTGTATAGCATTGTTAAGTTAATTCAACATGCTTATAATTTCATTTGTGATGCCATTTTTGATATCATTAGAATTGATGTCAGATATATGTCTTTAGCTATATTAGCTAGAAGAGCTTTATGGCTTAAATCTTGGAATGCTGATATGACTTCTAAATCAACGTTGCTATCTCTCTCTTTCCAAGGTAATAAATTATTTGGTTCTCAGTTGGATTCTATTTCAACTGTCACTGGGGGAAGGGAGCTTTTTTGCCTCAGGATAAAAAGTCTAAGGGTAAATTTAAGGCTGCTAACCGTTTTCGTTCTTTTCGACAAAATAAAGAACAGAAATCTGATCCTTCCCCTAAGGGAACGGTTTCCAATTGGAAGCCTTCTCCAGTCTGGAATAAATCCAAGCCTTTTAAAAGATCAAAATCAGCCCCCAAGTCCGCATGAAGGTGCGGCCCTCATTCCAGCTCAGCTGGTAGGGGGCAGACTAAGATTTTTCAAGGATGTTTGGATCAATTCAATCCAAAATCATTGGATTCAGAACATTGTTTCTCAAGGGTACAGAATAGGTTTCAAAATAAGACCGCCTGTGAGAAGTTTGTTTCTCTCACGCATTCCAGTGAACCCAGTAAAGGCTCAGGCTTTCCTGAAGTGTGTTTCAGACCTGGAGTTATCTGGGGTAATTGTGCCAGTTCCTTTTCAGGAACGGGGTCTGGGGTTTTATTCAAATCTGTTCATTGTTCCAAAGAAGGAGAATTCTTTCAGACCAGTTCTGGGTCTAAAAATTTTGAATCGTTATGTAAGAATACCAACATTCAAAATGGTGACTATAAGGACTATTCTGCCTTTTGTTCAGCAAGGGCATTATATGTCCACAACAGACTTACAGGATGCATAGCTTCATATTCCGATTCATCCAGATCACTATCAGTTCCTGAGATTCTCTTTTCTAGACAAGCATTACCAATTTGTTGCTCTTCCTTTTGGCCTAGCGACAGCTCCAAGGATCTTTTCAAAGGTTCTCGGTGCCCTACTCTCTGTAATCAGAGAGCGGGGTATTGTGGTGTTTCCTTATTTGGACGATATCTTGGTACTTGCTCAGTCTTTACATTCTGCAGAATCTCACCCAAATCAACTAGTGTTGTTTCTTCAAAGACATGGTTGGAGGATCAATTTACCAAAAAGTTCTTTGATTCCTCAGACAAGGGTAACCTTTTTAGTTTTCCAAATAGATTCAGTATCCATGACATTGTCTCTAACAGACAAGAGACGTCTGAAATTGGTTGCAGCTTGTCGGAACCTTCAGTTTCAATCATTCCCTTCAGTAGCTATGTGCATGGAGGTTTTAGGTCTCATGACTGCAGCATCGGACGCGATTCCCTTTGCTCGTTTTCACATGAGACCTCTTCAGCTTTGTATGCTGAACCAATGGTGCAGGGATTATACAAAGATATCACAATTAATATCCTTAAATCCCAATGTTCGACTATCTCTGACTTGGTGGTTAGATCACCATCGTTTAGTTCAAGGTGCCTCTTTTGTTTGTCCAACCTGGACTGTGACCACAATAGATGCGAGTCTTTCAGGTTGGGGAGCTGTCTGGGGATCTCTGACAGCACAGGGGGTTTGGAAATCTCAAGAGGCGAGATTACCAATCAATATTTTGGAACTCCATGCGATTCTCAGAGCTCTTCAGTTTTGGCCTCTTCTGAAGAGAGAACCATTTATTTGTTTTCAGACAATGTCACAACCGTGGCATATGTCAATCATCAGGGTGGGACTCACAGTCCTCAAGCTATGAAAGAATTATCTCGGATACTTTCTTGGGCGGAATCCAGCTCCTGTCTAATCTCTGCGGTCCATATCCCAGGTATAGACAATTGGGAAGCGGATTATCTCAGTCGTCAGGAGAGTGGTCTCTTCACCCAGATGTGTTTTTTCAAATTGTTCAGATGTGGGGGCTTCCAGAAATAGATCTGATGGCTTCTCATCTAAACAGGAAACTTCCCAGGTATCTGTCCAGGTCCAGGGATCCTCAGGCGGAAGCAGTGGATGCGTTGACACTTCCTTGGAGTTATCAACCTGCTTATATTTTTCCGCCTCTAGTTCTTCTTCCAAGAGTGATTTCCAAAATCATAATGGAGCGTTCGTTTGTACTGCTGGTGGCTCCAGCATGACAACACAGGTTTTGGTATGCGGATCTTGTTCGGATGTCCAGTTGCCAACCTTGGCCACTTCCGTTAAGGCCAGACCTATCTCAAGGCCTGTTTTTCCATCAGGATCTCAAATCACTAAATTTGAAGGTATGGAGATTGAACGCTTAGTGCTTAGTCATAGAGGTTTCTCTGACTCGGTGATTAATACTTTGTTGCAGGGTCGTAAATCTGTGTCTAGAAAGATTTATTATCGAGTTTGGAAGACTTTCATTTCATGGTGTTCTTCCCATGAATTCTCTTGGCATTCTTTTAGAATTCCTAGAATTTTACAGTTTCTTCAGGATGGTTTAGATAAGGGTTTGTCTGCAAGTTCCTTGAAAGGACAAATCTCTGCTCGTTCTGTTCCACAGAAAAATTGCTAATCTTCCTGATATTCATTGTTTTGTACAGGCTTTGGTTCGTATCAAGCCTGTCATTAAATCAATCTTCCTCCTTGGAGTCTTAATTTGGTTTTGAAGGCTTTACAGGCTCCTCCGTTTGAGCCTATGCATTCTCTGGACATTAAATTACTTTCTTGGAAAGTGTTGTTCCTTTTGGCCATCTCTTCTGCTAGAAGAGTTTCTGAATTATCTGCTCTTTCTTGTGAGTCTCCTTTTCTGATTTTTCATCAGAA
The DNA here is from genome assembly GCF_027579735.1 of Bombina bombina. Taxonomy (NCBI): domain Eukaryota; kingdom Metazoa; phylum Chordata; class Amphibia; order Anura; family Bombinatoridae; genus Bombina; species Bombina bombina. Next base: position 591,130,726 of record NC_069505.1, on the reverse strand, counting down.
TAATGTGGTTTTGCGGACTTCATTTAAATTTTTACCTAAAGTTGTGAATTCCAACAACATTAGTAGAGAAATTGTTGTCCCTTCGTTGTGTCCTAATCCTAAGAATTCTCTGGAGAGATCTTTACATTCTTTGCATGCGGTAAGAGCTTTTAAATATTATGTTGAAGCTACTTAAGATTTCAGAAAGACTTCTAGTCTATTTGTTATCTTTTCTGGTTCTAGGAAAGGTCAGAAGGCTTCTGCCATTTCTTTCGCATCTTGGTTAAAGCTTTTGATTCATCATGCTTATTTTGAGTCGGGTAATTCCCTGCCTCAGGATTACGGCTCATTCTACTAGGTCAGTTTCCACTTCCTGGGCTTTTAAGAATGAAGCTTCTGTTGATCAGATTTGTAAAACAGCAACTTGGTCTTCTTTGCATACTTTTACTAAATTCTACCATTTTGATGTTTTCTCTTCTTCAGAAGCAGTTTTTGGTAGAAAAGTACTTCAGGCAGCTGTTTCAGTTTGATTCTTCTGCTTATAATTTCATTTTTTTTCATTATAAAGATTAAAACTTTTGATTTGGGTTGTGGATTAATTTTTCAGCGGAATTGGCTGTCTTTATTTTTATCCCTCCCTCTCTAGTGACTCTTGGGTATTTGCTATCCTATACGTCACTAGCTCATGGACTCTTGCCAATTACATGAAAGAAAACATAATTTATGTAAGAATTTAGCTGATAAATTAATTTCTATCATATTGGCAAGAGTCCATGAGACCCACCCTTTTTATGGTGGTTATGATTTTTTTGTAAAAAGCACAATTATTCCAATTCCTTGTTGATGCTTTCGCTCCTTTCTTTATCACCCCACTACTTCGCTATTCGTTAAACTGAATTGTGGGTGTGGTGGGGGGTGTATTTATAGGCATTTTGAGGTTTGGGAAACTTTGCCCCTCCTGGTAGGATTGTATATCCCATACGTCACTAGCTCATGGACTCTTGCCAATGTAAATTCTTACATAAATTATGTTTTTCCATTTATGTAAAGGGTATATCCTCAATTAAGCACTGCATTACAAAAGACCTGCATACTAATTAAATATTAAACTGTCATTTTGTTAGCAGTAAATTGATAGTTTTGCAGTCAAAGTGCATACCCTTTGAAATTAAAACATTAGTAGGAAGTGTCTATCCGCTAAAAATCATTAGTAGGAAATGCCTATCTGTCAATAAGCCTTTTTCCTATTTTTAACATTGAGTGGACTACTAACTTTTTCCCTCTTGGCTAGTAGCTTTTAACCCTTGACTAGTAAACTATATAGTGATATTTTTCCACCTACATTCAAACACAATGTCAACATGGTTATCTAAATTTGCTGCAAACATTATTACAAACACCACTGTCATATATTGCACAAGACGTGAACACTCTTGGGCCTACCTCTGTATGCTCTCATGGAAAACTGTCATGTCTGACAATTATAAAAAAAAAGTTTATAATTTTACTTCTATTATCAAATTGGCTTTGTTCGGATGGTAATCTTTGTTGTAAAGCATACCTAGGTAGTGTGCACTTTTTAGTGCACTACTGCCACCTAGTGCTTTTGCAAATGTATAAGATAGTTGTAAACAGTAATGCAAAACTGCTGCTGTATAATACTCCAGACATGTGTGTTTTTTATTTAATTTTTGTTGCTTAACATGGCCTTCATTATAGGATCCATATGTGGTGGCACAATAGCTAGAATGGCAACAGACTCCTTTGAAACATAGGGAGGCAGAGAGTGCAGGTTGCCAGAACAGCTTTAAGCATAAGTACCTCGCTGCACAGCCTCTGTGGTCTCAGCAAAACTTTAACAGCCTTCATGAAAGTTGTTGGAGCCAGGCAGTGACAGCAATGGGTATTACTAGGGATTATGGGTACCGTAGGCTCACTGACAATCGTACAGCTTTTGATATACTGCAAGATATCCGTGCACATTTCCTGTACAATATCTGAAATAAGTGTGAGTTGTACTGGTTTCCTGGCCAAAACTTGTGATCTACTGTGTAGGGTTTAAAAATATTTACTCCAGGTTCATGTGTAATGTATTATCACCACTTTCGTACTTTGTCACGCAGAAACAAACCATTATAGCTATTATAGTTATAATAAATCAGATTAACAGTCAAGAGTTTCATGTGGTAATAGAAATCTATTTCTTTCATGTAATTGGCAAGAGTCCATGAGCTAGTGACGTGTGGGATATACAATCCTACCAGGAGGGGCAAAGTTTCCCAAACCTCAAAATGCCTATAAATACACCCCTCACCACACCCACAATTCAGTTTTACAAACTTTGCCTCCTATGGAGGTGGTGAAGTAAGTTTGTGCTAGATTTCTACGTTGACATGCGCTTCTCAGCATTTTGAAGCCCGATTCCTCTCAGAGTACAGTGAATGTCAGAGGGATGTGAAGGGAGTATCACCTATTGAATGCAAAGGTTTTCCTTGTGGGAAATCAATTTCATAGGTTCTCTGTTATCGGTCGTAGAGATTCATCTCCTACCTCCCTTTTTCAGATCGACGATATACTCTCATATTCCATTACCTCTACTGATAACTGTTTCAGTACTGGTTTGGCTATATGTGGATAGATGTCTTTCGGTAAGTATGTTTTTATTACTTAAGACACTCTTAGCTATAGTTTGGCACTTTATATATTAATATAAAGTTCTAAATATATGTATTGTACTTATATTTGCCATGAGTCAGGTTTATGTATATTTCCTTTTGCAGACTATTCAGTTTCATATTTGGCAAAAAACATATTTAGCAAAATATTTTTCTTACCTGGGATTTAGTCTTTTTTCAAATTGACTGCTTTTTCATAAAATTTTCGCGGGCAAAATTAAGCTTGCAAGGCGCAAAATGCTGATGTTTATTGCGTCATTCTTGGTGCGAGAATTTTTTTGGCGCGAAGGTACGTCCAGTGAAGCAAGTTTGTCATTTCCGCCGTCTTAGTTGACGCCGAGTTCCTTGCACAAGGCTGCGTCTGCAATGACGTGAATGTGTCATTTCCGGATGTTGTTAGCGCCAAAAAATTTCATTTTGCCCACTTCCTATGTGCCTCTTGCCTTTTTCTATGTCAGAGGGCTATGCTGTTTGTATTTTTTCCCATTCCTGAAACTGTCTTATAAGGAAATTGATAATTTTGCTTTATATGTTGTTTTTTCTCTTACATTTGCAAGATGTCTCAATCTGATCCTGTCTCAGAAGCCACTGTTGGAACCCTGATGCCTGATAAGTTCTACCAAAGCTAAGTGTATCTGCTGTAAATTTGTGGAGATTATATCTCCAGCTGTGGTATGTAATAGTTGTCATAAGCTTTTACATGCAGAGAATGTATCTATCAGTAATAGTACAATGCCTGTTGTTCCTTCAACATCTAATGTACATGATATCCCTGTGAATATAAAAGATTTCATTGCTGATGCGATTCAGAAGGCTTAGTCTGCTATCCCGCCTTCTAATAAACATAAAAGGTCTTAAAACTAATCATAAAGTTGATGAAATTTCAAATGACCAACAACATACTGAATTATCTTCCTCTGATGACGATCTATCTGATACACAAGATCCTACCTCAGATATTGACACTGATAAATCTACTTATTTATTTAAAATGGAGTATATTCGTTCCTTGTTAAGAGGTGTTGATTACGTTGGATATTGAGGAAACTAGTCCTCTTGATATTAAAACTAGTAAACGTTTAAACTCTGTTTATAAACCTCCTGTGGTTGCTCCAGAAGTTTTTCCAGTTCCTGATGCTATTTCTGATATGATTTCTAAGGAATGAAATAGGCCTGGTAATTTTTATCCCTTCTTCAAGGTTTAAAAAATTGTATCATTTGCCAGCAGTTAGTTTGGAGTTTTGATCCCCAGAGTTGATGGGGCTATTTCTACTCTTGCCAAACGTACTACTTTTCCTATGGAAGATAGTACTTCCTTTAAGGACCCTTTAGATAGGAAGCTTGAATCTTATCTAAGGAGAGCTTATTTATATTCTGGCTATCTTCTCAGGCCTGCCATTTCTATGGCTGATGTTGCAGCTGCATCAACTTTTTGGTTGTAAAGTTTAGAGCAACAGGAAACAGACCCTGATTTGTCTAGCATTGTTCGCTTGCTTCAACATGCTAATCATTTTATCTGTGATGCCATTTTTGATGATATGAAAATTGATGTTAAATCTATGTCTTTAGCTATTTTAGCTAGAAGAGCTTTGTGGCTCAAATATTGGAATGCTGACATGGTATCTAAATCTAGATTACTATCTCTTTCTTTCCAAGGTAATAATTTATTTGGTTCTCAGTTGGATTCAATTATATCAACTGTCACTGGGGGGAAGGGAGTTTTTTTGCCTCAGGATAAAAGACCTAAGGGTAAATCTAAAGCTTCCAACCGTTTTTGTTCTTTCAACAAAATAAGGAACAGAAACCCATTCCTTCCCCCAAAGAATCTGGTTCCAATTGGAAACCTTCAAGTTGGAATAAATCCAAGTCGTTTAAGAAACCAAAGTCAGCCCCCAAGTCTGCATGAAGATGCGGCCCTCATTCCAGCACAGCTGGTAGGGGGCAGATTAAGATTCTTCCAAAGTATTTGGGCAGATTCTGTCCAAAGTCAGTGGATTCAGAGTATTGTCTCTCAAGGGTACCAAATAGGATTTAGAGTAAGACCTCCTTTGAGAATATTTTTTGTCATGCATCCAAGCAAATCCAGTAAAGGCTCAGGCGTTTCTGAAGTGTTTCAGACCTGGAGCTTTCAGGGTTTATCATACCAGTTCCATTTCAGGAACAGGGTCTGGGGTTTTATTCAAATCTATTCATTGTCCCAAAGAAAGACAATTCATTCAGGCCAGTTCTGGATCGTTTTGTAACTGGTGACTATAAGGACTATTCTGCCTTTTGTTCAGCAAGATCATTATATGTCCACGATAGACTTACAGGATGCATATCTTCATATTCCGATTCATCCAGACCACTATCAGTTTCTGAGATTCTCTTTTCTAGACAAGCATTACCAATTTATCGCTCTTCCATTTGGCCTAGCGACAGCTCCAAGAATCTTTTCAAAGGTTCTCGGTGCCCTACTCTCTGTAATCAGAGAACGGGGTATTGCGGTGTTTCCTTATTTGGACGATATCTTGGTACTAGCTCAATTTTTATATTCTGCAGAATCTCACATGAATCAACTAGTGTTGTTTCTTTAAAGACATGGTTGGAGGATCAATTAACCAAAAAGTTCCATGATTCCTCAGACAAGGGTCACCTTTTTAGGTTTCCAGAAAGATTCAGTGTCCATGACTCTGTCTCTAACAGACAAGAGACGATTAAAATTGGTTTCAGATTGTCGGAACCTTCAGTCTGTCATTCCCTTCAGTGGCTTTGTGCATGGAAGTTTTAGGTCTCATGACTGCAACATTGGACGCGATTCCCTTTGCTCATTTTCATATGAGACCTCTCCAGCTTTGTATGCTGAATCAATGGTGCAGGGATTATACAAAGATATCACAATTAATATCCTTAAATCCCAATGTTCGACTCTTTCTGACTTGGTGGTTAGATCACCATCGTATAGTTCAAGGGGCCCCTCTTGTTCGTCCAACCTGGACTGTGATCACAACAGATGCAAGTCTTTCAGATTGGAGAGCTGTCTGGGAATCTCTGACAGCACAAGGGGTTTGGAAATCTCAAGAGGCGAGGTTACCAATCAATATTTTAGAACTCCGTGCTATTTTCAGGGCTCTTCAGGTTTGGCCTCTGTTGAAGAGAGAACCATTCATTTATTTTCAGACAGACAATATCACAACTGTGGCATATGTCAATCATCAGGGTGGGACTCACAGTCCCCAAGCTATGAAAGAAGTATCTCGGATACTTTCTTGGGCGGAAACCAGCTCCTGTCTAATTTCTGTGGTTCATATCACAGGTGTAGACAATTGGGAAGCAGATTATCTCAGCCGTCAGACTTTACATCTGGGGGACTGGTCGCTCCATCCAGATGTGTTTAAGATTGTTCAGATGTGAGGTCTTCCAGAAATAGATCTGATGGCTTCCCATCTAAACAAGAAACTTCCCAGGTACCTCTCCAGGTCCAGGGATTCTCAGGCGGAGGCGGTGGATGCGTTAGCAGTTCCTTGGTGTTACCAACCTGCTTATATCTTCCTACCTCTAGTTCGTCTTCCAAGAGTGATTTCCAAGATCATCATGGAACAATCATTTGTGTTGCTGGTAGCTCCAGCATGGCCTCACAGGTTTTGGTATGCAGATTTTGTTCGGATGTCCAGTTGCCAACTTTGGCCACTTCCTTTAAGACCAGACCTTCTGTCTCAAGGTTCGTTTTTCCATCAGGATCTCAAATCATGAAATTGAACGCCTAGTGCTTAGTTATAGAGGTTTCTCTGACTCAGTGATTAATACTATGTTACAGGCTCGTAAATCTGTTTCTAGGAAGATTTATTATTGAGTTTGGAAGTCTTATATTTCATGGTGTTCTCATAAATTCTCCTGGCATTCTTTTAGAATTCCTATAATTTTACAGTTTCTTCAGGATGGTTTGGATAAAGGTTTGTCTGCAAGTTCCTTGAAGGGACAAATCTCTGCTCTTTCTGTATTTCACAGAAAGATTGCTAAGCTAACTGATATTCACTGTTTTGTACAGGCTTTGGTCTGTATCAAGTCTGTAATTAAATCAATCTCTCCTCCTTGGAGTCTTAATTTTATTTTGAAGGCTTTACTGGCTCCTCCTTTTGAGCCTATGCATTCTTTGGACATTAGACTACTTTCTTGGAAAGTGTTGTTCCTTTTGGCAATCTCTTCTACTAGAAGAGTTTCCAAATTATCTGCTCTTTCTTGTGAATCTCCTTTTCTGATTTTCCATCAGGATAATGCAGTTTTGCGGATTTCATTTAAATTTCTACCTAAGGTTGTGAATTCTAACAACATTAATAGGGAAATTGTTGTTCCTCCTTTGTGTCCTAATCCTAAAAAATCTTTGGAGAGATCCTTACATTCTTTGGATGTTCTAAGAGTTTTGAAATATTATGTTGAAGCTACTAAAGATTTCAGGAAGACTTCTAGTCTATTTGTTGTCTTTTCTAGTTCTAGAAAAGGTCAGAAGGCTTCTGCCATTTCCTTGGCATCTTGGTTAAAGCTTTTGATTCATTAGGCTTATTTGAAGTCTGATCAGGCCCGCCTCAGAGAATTACAGCTCATTCTACTAGATCAGTCTCCACTTCATGGGCTTTTAAGAACGAAGCTTCAGTTGATCAGATTTGCAAAGCAGCAACTTGGTCTTCTTTGCATACATTTACTAAATTCTACCGTTTTGATGCATTTTTTTCCTCGGAAGCAGTTTTTGGTAGAAAAGTTCTTCAGGCAGCTTTTTCAGTTTGATTCCTCTGCTTATGTTTAAGTATTTTCTTTTCATTTATGAGAATAAACTTATATTTTGGGTTGTGGATTAATTTTTTCAGTGGAAAATGGCTGTTATTAATTTTATCCCTCCCTCTAGTGACTCTTCTGTGGAGTTCCACATCTTGGGTATTACTATCCCATACGTCACTAGCTCATGGACTCTTGTCAATTACATGAAAGAAAACATAATTTATGTAAGAACTTACCTGATAAATTTATTTCTTTCATATTGGTTAAGTGGATAAAAGAAGTGAGTGCCAATAGGCAGAGGTGAGAGTATATGGTGGTGTTTTATTGTACATAATGATATATATCGCAAACAAAATATAAAACGAAATTTAAAACATATTTAAAAATCATGGATTCATGAATACAGATAATATAAATCTCATATGTAAGTACATAAAAAAAGATAGAAATACATTCACAAATGTTTTAAAACCACGACATTGTTGAAAGAAGAATTGCTATTAAATAATGTTTCTTGAGGTAAGTGTCCCAGATAAGAATGTTTGCAAACAGTCCAATTAGAAAATCCCAGTGGATAGGATAGCCCCAATGGTTAAAGTATGATGTGTCCAAAATAGTGAATACGTTGAAGTGTCCAAATAAATCATCTTTGGTGAAAGAAATACTCCTTAGTTGTTTCGTGTTAAAAAAACATAAAAAATGTGATATCCAATAATCCAAAATAGCAAAAATACTAAATATAATAGAAAAAATAAAATGCTCCCCCCAAAAAAAGTGGGAGCTAAATGTGATCAAATGTGTTAAGTGATTAAAAAGTGGAAGTAATTGGTTAGTGATAATTTGTATTTTGAAATCCCATTAGTTGTTCCTGTGAAAAAAGGGGAAAAAACAATACTGTAGAAAATTTGAAAACTCCTTATTAAGGGAATCAGTAATTATCTCACCAGTTAGATGTCGACGCGTTTCGGCCTGATAACAGGCCTTTTTCAAATTTCTTTCATATTCGCAAGAGTCCATGAGACCCACCCTTTTTATGGGGGTTATGATTTTTTGTATAAAGCACAATTATTTCCAAATTCCTTTGTTTAATGCTTTTTACTCCTTTCTTTATCATCCCACTACTTGGCTATTCGTTAAACTGAATTGTGCGTGTGGTGAGGGGTGTATTTATAGGCATTCTGAGGTTTGGGAAACTTTGCCCCTCCTGGTAGGATTGTATATCCCATACGTCCCTAGCTCATGGACTCTTGCCAATATGAAAGAAATGAATTTATCGGGTAAGTTCTTACATAAATTATGTTTCTTTCATGTAATTAGCAAGAGTCCATGAGCTAGTGACGTATGGGATATACATTCCTACCAGGAGGGGCAAAGTTTCCCAAACCTTAAAATGCCTATAAATACACCCCTCACCACACCCACAAATCAGTTTTTACAAACTTTGCCTCCTATGGAGGTGGTGAAGTAAGTTTGTGCTAGATTCTACGTTGATATGCGCTCCGCAACAGGTTGGAGCCCGGTTTTCCTCTCAGCGTGCAGTGAATGTCAGAGGGATGTGAGGAGAGTATTGCCTATTTGAATGCAATGATCTCCTTCTACGGGGTCTATTTCATAGGTTCTCTGTTATCGGTCGTAGAGATTCATCTCTTACCTCCCTTTTCAGATCGACAATATACTCTTATATATATACCATTACCTCTGCTGATTTTCGTTTCAGTACTGGTTTGGCTTTCTACAACATGTAGACGAGTGTCCTGGGGTAAGTAAGTCTTATTTTCTGTGACACTCTAAGCTATGGTTGGGCGCTTTTTTTTATAAAGTTCTAAATATATGTATTCAAACATTTATTTGCCTTGACTCAGGATGTTCAACATTCCTTATTTTCAGACAGTCAGTTTCATATTTGGGATAATGCATTTTGAATCAATCATTTTTTCTTACCTTAAAAAATTTGACTTTTTCCCTGTGGGCTGTTAGGCTCTCGGGGGCTAAAAATGCTTCATTTTATTGCGTCATTCTTGGCGCAGACTTTTTTGGCGCAAAAAATCTTTTCTGTTTCCGGCGTCATACGTGTCGCCGGAAGTTGCGTCATTTTTTTTGACGTTCTTTTGCGCCAAAAATGTCGGCGTTCCGGATGTGGCGTCATTTTTGGCGCCAAAAGCAAATAATGTGGGCGTCTTATTTGGCGCTAAAAAAATATGGGCGTCGCTTTTGTCTCCACATTATTTAAGTCTCATTTTTCATTGCTTCTGGTTGCTAGAAGCTTGTTCTTTGGCATTTTTTCCCATTCCTGAAACTGTCATTTAAGGAATTTGATCAATTTTGCTTTATATGTTGTTTTTTCTCTTACATATTGCAAGATGTCTCATGTTGCATCTGAGTCAGAAGATACTTAAGGAAAATCGCTGCCTTTTGCTGGAACTACCAAAGCTAAGTGTATCTGCTGTAAACTTTTGGTAGCTGTTCCTCCAGCTGTTGTTTGTATTAAATGTCATGACAAACTTGTTAATGCAGAAAATATTTCCTTTAGTAACATACCATTACCTGTTGCAGTTCCATCAACATCTAATGTTCAGAGTGTTCCTGATAACATAAGAGATTTTGTTTCTGAATCTATTAAGAAGGCTATGTCTGTTATTCCTCCTTCTAGTAAACATAAAAAGTCTTTTAAAACTTCTCTTTATCCAGATGAATTTTTAAATGAACATCATCATTCTGATTCTAATGATGCTTCTGGTTCAGAGGATTCTGTTTCAGAGGTTGATGCTGATAAATCTTCATATTTATTTAAAATGGAATTTATTCGTTCTTTACTTAAAGAAGTCCTAATTGCATTAGAAATTGAGGATTCTGGTCCTCTTGATACTAAATCTAAATGTTTAGACAAGGTCTTTAAATCTCCTGTGGTTATTCCAGAAGTTTTTCCTGTCCCTGGTGCTATTTCTGAAGTAATTTCCAGGGAATGGAATAATTTGGGTAATTCATTTACTCCTTCTAAACGTTTTAAGCAATTATATCCTGTGCCGTCTGACAGATTAGAGTTTTGGGACAAAATCCCTAAAGTTGATGGGGCTATCTCTACCCTTGCTAAACGTACTACTATTCCTACGGCAGATGGTATTTTCTTTAAGGATCCTTTAGATAGGAAAATTGAATCCTTTCTAAGAATAGCTTATTTGTGTTCAGGTAAACTTCTTAGACCTGCTATATCATTGGCGGATGTTGCTGCAGCTTCAACTTTTTGGTTGGAAACTTTAGCGCAACAAGTAAAAGATCATGATTCTCATAACATTATTCTTCTTCTTCAACATGCTAATAATTTTATCTGTGATGCCATTTTTGATATTATCAGAGTTGATGTCAGGTTTATGTCTCTAGATATTTTAGCTAGAAGAGCTTTATGGCTTAAAACTTGGAATGCTGATATGTCTTCTAAATCGACTCTACTTTCCCTTTCTTTCCAGGGTAATAAATTATTTGGTTCTCAGTTGGATTCTATTATCTCAACTGTTACTGGTGGGAAAGGAACTTTTTTACCACAGGATAAAAAATCTAAAGGTAAAAACAGGGCTAATAATCGTTTTCGTTCCTTTCGTTTCAACAAAGAACAAAAGCCTGATCCTTCATCCTCAGGAGCAGTTTCAGTTAGGAAACCATCTCCAGTCTGGAATAAATCCAAGCCGTCTAGAAAATCAAAGCCAGCTTCTAAGTCCACATGAAGGTGCGGCCCTCATTCCAGCTCAGCTGGTAGGGGGCAGATTACGTTTTTTCAAAGAAATTTGGATCAATTCTGTTCACAATCTTTGGATTCAGAACATTATTTCAGAAGGGTACAGAATTGGTTTCAAGATAAGACCTCCTGCAAAGAGATTCTTTCTTTCCCGTGTCCCAGTAAACCCAGCGAAAGCTCAAGCATTTCTGAAATGTGTTTCAGATCTAGAGTTGGCTGGAGTAATTATGCCAGTTCCAGTTCTGGAACAGGGGCTGGGGTTTTATTCAAATCTCTTCATTGTACCAAAGAAGGAGAATTCCTTCAGACCAGTTCTGGATCTAAAAATATTGAATCGTTATGTAAGGATACCAACATTCAAAATGGTAACTGTAAGGACTATCCTGACTTTTGTTCAGCAAGGGCATTATATGTCTACAATAGATTTACAGGATGCATATCTGCATATTCCGATTCATCCAGCTCACTATCAGTTTCTGAGATTCTCTTTCCTAGACAAGCATTACCAGTTTGTGGCTCTGCCGTTTGGCCTAGCAACAGCTCCAAGAATTTTTACAAAGGTTCTCGGTGCCCTTCTATCTGTAATCAGAAAACAGGGTATTGTGGTATTTCCTTATTTGGACGATATCTTGGTACTTTCTCAGTCTTCACATTTAGCAGAATTTCATACGAATTGACTTTTGTTGTTTCTTCAAAATCATGGTTGGAGGATCAATTCACTAAAAAGTTCATTGATTCCTCAGACAAGGGTAACCTTTTTGGGTTTCCAGATAGATTCAGTGTCCATGACTCTGTCTTTGACAGACAAGAGACGTCTAAAATTGATTTCATCTTGTCGAAACCTTCAGTCACAATCATTCCCTTCGGTAGCCTTATGCATGGAAATTCTAGGTCTTATGACTGCTGCATCGGACGCGATCCCCTTTGCTCGTTTTCACATGCGACCTCTTCAGCTCTGTATGCTGAACCAATGGTGCAGGGATTACACAAAGATATCTCAATTAATATCTTTAAAACCGATTGTACGACACTCTCTGACGTGGTGGACAGATCACCATCGGTTAGTTCAGGGGGCTTCTTTTGTTCTTCCGACCTGGACTGTAATTTCAACAGATGCAAGTCTTACAGGTTGGGGAGCTGTGTGGCTCTGACAGCACAAGGGGTTTGGGAATCTCAGGAGGTGAGATTACCGATCAATATTTTGGAACTCCGTGCAATTTTCAGAGCTCTTCAGTCTTGGCCTCTTCTGAAGAGAGAATCGTTAATTTGTTTTCAGACAGACAATGTCACAACTGTGGCATACATCAATCATCAAGGAGGGACTCACAGTCCTCTGGCTATGAAAGAAGTATCTCGAATTCTGGTTTGGGCGGAATCCAGCTCCTGTCTAATCTCTGCGGTTCATATTCCAGGAATAGACAATTGGGAAGCGGATTATCTCAGTCGCCAAACGTTGCATCCGGGCGAATGGTCTCTTCACCCAGAGGTATTTCTTCAGATTGTTCAAATGTGGGAACTTCCAGTAATAGATCTGATGGCTTCTCATCTAAACAAGAAACTTCCCAGGTATCTGTCCAGATCCCGGGATCCTCAGGCGGAGGCAGTGGATGCATTATCACTTCCTTGGAAGTATCATCCTGCCTATATCTTTCCGCCTCTAGTTCTTCTTCCAAGAGTAATCTCCAAGATTCTGAAGGAATGCTCGTTTGTTCTGCTGGTAGCTCCAGCATGGCCTCACAGGTTTTGGTATGCGGATCTTGTCCGGATGGCCTCTTGCCAACCGTGGACTCTTCCGTTAAGACCAGACCTTCTGCCGCAAGGTCCTTTTTTCCATCAGGATCTCAAATCCTTAAATTTAAAGGTATGGAGATTGAACGCTTGATTCTTGGTCAAAGAGGTTTCTCTGACTCTGTGATTAATACTATGTTACAGGCTCGTAAATCTGTATCTAGAGAGATATATTATAGAGTCTGGAAGACTTATATTTCTTGGTGTCTTTCTCATCATTTTTCCTGGCATTCTTTTAGAATTCCGAGAATTTTACAGTTTCTTCAGGATGGTTTAGATAAAGGTTTGTCCGCAAGTTCCTTGAAAGGTCAAATCTCTGCTCTTTCTGTTCTTTTTTACATAAAGATTGCTAATCTTCCTGATATTCATTGTTTTGTATAAGCCTTGGTTCGTATAAAACCTGTCATTAAGTCAATTTCTCCTCCTTGGAGTTTGAATTTGGTTCTGGGGGCTCTTCAAGCTCCTCCGTTTGAACCTATGCATTCATTGGACATTAAATTACTTTCTTGGAAAGTTTTGTTCCTTTTGGCCATCTCTTCTGCCAGAAGAGTCTCTGAATTGTCTGCTCTTTCTTGTGAGTCTCCTTTTCTGATTTTTCATCAGGATAAGGCAGTGTTGCGAACTTCTTTTGAATTTTTACCTAAGGTTGTGAATTCCAACATTAGTAGAGAAATTGTAGTTCCTTCATTATGCCCTAATCCTAAGAATTATAAGGAGAAATCATTGCATTCTTTGGATGTTAGAGCTTTGAAATATTATGTTGAAGCTACTAAGACTTTCCGAAAGACTTCTAGTCTCTTTGTCATCTTTTCCGGTTCTAGAAAAGGCCAGAAATCTTCTGCCATTTCTTTGGCATCTTGGTTGAAATCTTTAATTCATCATGCCTATGTTGAGTCGGGTAAAACTCTGCCTCAGAGGATTACAGCTCATTCTACTAGGTCAGTTTCTACTTCCTGGGCATTTAGGAATGAAGCTTCGGTTGATCAGATTTGCAAAGCAGCAACTTGGTCTTCTTTGCATACTTTTACTAAATTCTACCATTTTGATGTGTTTTCTTCTTCTGAAGCAGTTTTTGGTAGAAAAGTACTTCAGGCAGCTGTTTCAGTTTGAATCTTCTGCTTATGTTTTCATTTAAACTTTATTTTGGGTGTGGATTATTTTCAGCAGGAATTGTCTTTATTTTATCCCTCCCTCTCTAGTGACTCTTGCATGGAAAGATCCACATCTTAGGTAGTCATTATCCCATACGTCACTAGCTCATGGACTCTTGCTAATTACATGAAAGAAAACATAATTTATGTAAGAACTTACCTGATAAATTCATTTCTTTCATATTAGCAAGAGTCCATGAGGCCCACCCTTTTTTGTGGTGGTTATGATTTTTTTGTATAAAGCACAATTATTCCAATTCCTTATTTTTTATGTATTCGCACTTTTTTCTTATCACCCCACTTCTTGGCTATTCGTTAAACTGATTTGTGGGTGTGGTGAGGGGTGTATTTATAGGCATTTTAAGGTTTGGGAAACTTTGCCCCTCCTGGTAGGAATGTATATCCCATACGTCACTAGCTCATGGACTCTTGCTAATATGAAAGAAATGAATTTATCAGGTAAGTTCTTACATAAATTATGTTTTTTCTCATTATAGATAGAATAGCTATATATAGCTAGCTAGAATAGTTTAAGCAGTAATGGCTGGGTAAATCATTGTTTCGGAGGTGGTGTCAAAATGTGACTTTGCCTGTGCAGACAAAAATCATAGCACTGGCCCAAAATATCCTCTTTGTATGTTTCTCTGCAGGTAATAAGGAACCTTAGGCCCATTGAGTCTGCTCACACTTCCTGTAAATTATAAGCTGTCATTAGTCCATAGAATTAGCCTTTTGCTTATCCAAGGCATTTTTTAAAGTCTTCCCAGTGTATGTCATTGCCACGGCTAACAGACGTTTATTCCATGAATCAGCTAACCTTTCTGTAATGATTACACAAATTGCTCCTGATCCCAATACCCTTCATCTTGTGAACATGACCCCTTGTTCTGATTTTGCTCTTTTTGTAAAAAAATTGGCAAGTTGTGCATTTACCTTATAAATTTGTTAGCCAAGTATTTCTGTGGGTGGTTTCTTATGTTTGTTTTCTTTTTACTTTTTCCAGATGGAGTCTCTCAAAGTGGATTTAAATGTATCTGTTGTATCTGATGAGGAGGTGAGGCCATATATTTGTATGTTTTTGTGTTATGTGCATCTGCAGAATGTTTTGTACCAGCCAAGGTTATAGAGCAATTATAAAAAGCTTTCCCATTCACTTCCATTATCTAACTGTGCAGTCATTTAATTTCCAATCTTTAGAGGCACCAGCTCCTACTGAGCATGTGCAAACATTTATAGAATATACATAACATCAATTATGCTTACCAGATGATTTCTTTTCCATCTGTGTGAGAGTCTACGGCTTCATCCTTACTTGTGGGAAATACTGAACCTGGCCACCAGGAGGAGGCAGACACACCCCAGCCAAAGGCTTAAATACCACCCCCTCATTCCCCAGTCATTCTGCCAAGGGAACAAGGAACAGTAGGAGAAATATCAGGGTATAAATGGTGCTAGAAGAACAAAAAAATTATTGGTCCGCCCAACTGAGAAAATGGGCGGGGCTGTGGATTCTCATACAGATGGAAAGGAAATTATCTGGTAAGCATAATTTGTTTTCCATCTTAATATGAGGAGAGTCCACCGCTTCATCCTTACTTGTGGGAATTATATACCCAAGCTCTAGAGGACACTGAATGAAACGGTAGGGTAAAAAGGGAGGCGGACCCTATTCTTGGGGCACCACAGCCTGCAAAACCTTTCTCCCAAAAGATGCTCAGCCGAAGCAAAAAGGTCAAACTTATAAAATTTTGAAAAGGTATGTAAGGAGGACCAGGTAGCCACCTTACAAATCTGCTCCATAGATGCCTCATTCTTGAAGGCCCAAGAGGAAGCCACTGCTCTAGTTGAATTAGCCTTAATCCTCTGAGGAGGCTTATGTCCCGCTGTTTCATAAGCTAAGTGAATAATGCTCCTCAACCAAAAAGATAAGGAAGTGGACGAGGCCTTCTGCCCCTTACCCTTCCCAGAATAGACAACAAAGTCGTCTGTCTAAACTCATTAGTGGCTTGAAGATAGAACTTCAAGGTCCGAACCACATCCAAATTATGAAGTAACTGCTCCTTCGAGGAAGGAGGACTAGGACACAAGGAAGGAACAACAATCTCCTGATTGATGTTGCGATCAGAAACAACCTAAGGAAGAAAACCTAACCCAGTACGAAGAACAGCCCTATCAGCATGGAATACTAGGGGGGCTCACATTGCAAGGCAGCCATCTCAGATACTCTGCGTGCTGAGGCAATAGCCAGTAAAAAGTGAACCTTCCAAGATAATTTAATGTCAAGGCCGTGCATAGGCTCAAACGGAGCCCTCTGCAAAACCTTAAGAACAAGATTTAAGCTCCATGGAGGAGCGCCAGGTTGGAAAACAGGTCTGATTCTAGACAGAGCCTGAACAAAGGACTGGACGTCTGGAAGATCAGCGAGCCCCTTGTGCAGTAAAACAGTGCAGAAATTTGTCCCTTAAGAGAGCTAGCCGAAAGGCCCTTCTCCAGACTATCTGGGAGAAAAGAATGAATCCTGGAAACCCTGACCTTATGCCAGGGAAACCACGCTCTTCACACCAGAATAAGTAGGTCCTCCACACCTTATGATAGATGCGACGAGTAACCGGCTTATGGGCTTGAATGAGTATCAATAACTCTTTTAAAAAAAACCTCTCTTGGCTAGGACTAAGCGTTTAATCTCCACCCAGTCAGCCTTAGAGAATCTAGATTTTGATGAACAAAAGGACCTTGTACCAGAAGATCCCTGTGAAAAGGTAACCTCCATGGAAGGGAAGATGACATCCCCACTAGATCTGCGAACCACATCCTTCGCGGCCACGATGGAGCAATCAGTATCACTGACAACTGCTCCTGTTTGATGCAGGCCACTACACGAGGAAGTAGTGGTAACGGCGGGAAAAGGTAGATTAGACTGAACTTCCAAGGCACTGCTAATGCATCTATTAGCTCCGCCTGAGGATCCCTGGACCTCAACCCATATCTGGATAGCTTGGTATTGAGGCGAGATGCCATGAGATCTATCTCCAGCGTCCCCCACCTGTTGCATATCTCTGCAAACACTTCAGGATGGAGAGACCATTTCCCCCAGATGGAAGGATTGTCTGCTGAGAAAATCCGCTTCCCAGTTGTCCACACCCGGAATGTGGATTGCTGACAGCGAACAGCTGTGGGCCTCCACCCACTTCAGAATCAGAGATACTTCCCTCATTGCTAGGGAGCTTCTCGTCCCCCCCCTGATGGTTGATGTAAGCCACCGAGGTTATGTTGTCCAATTGGAATCTGATAAACTGGGTCGAACCCAGAAGCAGCCAAGCTTTCAGAGCATTGAAAATTGCTTGAAGTTCCAAGATGTTTATTGGGAGGATGGATTCCTCTCGAGTCCACATGCCCTGTGCCTTCCTGGCACCCCAAACAGCTCCCCATCCTGAGAGAGTCGCGTCCGTAGTCACAATCTTCCAGGATGGTCTCAAGGAGGACATCCCTTGGGACAGGTGATCTGGACAAAGCCACCAGGAGAGCGATTCTCTCAGCTGTCCAGATAAATCTGTTGAGACAGATCTGAATGATTGCCATTCCACTGTCTCAGCATGCACAGTTAAAGACGTCTGAGATGGAATCTGGTAAAGGGGATGAGGTCCATGCAGGACACCATGAGTCCAATAACCTAATACACCGAGCCAAAGCTGGCCTGAAGGAGGTCTGGAGGGCAAGACAATTGGAAGTTAGCTTGTAACGTCTCTGGTCTGTAAGAAAGATCCTCATAAATATGGAATCTATTATCGTACCCAGGAACTCCACTCTGGTACTGGGAAAAAGAGAACTCTCTTCTAAGTTTATCTTCCATCCATGAGATTGAAGAGCTTTCGAATGGTCCTCTGCCAGATGACAGGATGGTGCTTGAATCAAAATATCATCTTAGTACTGTGCCACTGCAATCCCTCTGGTTCTGGCCACTGTGAGCAGAGCCCCTAGAACCTAGCTAGAACAAACAGAAGTGCAATGAACTTGAAGTGCTGGTCCATGAACGTAAATTGTAGGACCTTGAAGTGTTTCTTGTGTATAGGGACGACAAGGTAGGCATCCTTCAGGTCTATCGTGGTCATAAATTGTCCTTCCTGGACTAAAGGAAGAATGGACTATATTGTCCATCTTGAATGAGAGGACAGACAGGAATTTGTTTAAACACTTTAGGTCCACAATTGGATGAAAAGTACCCTCCTTCTTTGGGACCACAAACAGGTTTGAGTAGTATCCCAGACCTCTCTCTGCTGGAGGTACTGGTACAATGACTCCCAGGGTGGAGAGATCCCTAGACACCCTAGAATAGCCTCTCTTTTTTGGCCTTGAAGACAGGTTTGATAAGAGAAATCTGCCCCTGGGAAGATGAGATGTGAAACCTATCCTGTATCCCTGAGCGATGACCTCCAATTCCCATGGGTCTTGCATGTCCCCAAACCAAGCTTCTGAAAAGTTACAGTCTGCCCCTACCAGATCCAAAGTCGGATTGGGGTCCACCTCTTCATGCCGACTTTGACTCGGCGGGCTTCTTATTCTGTTTGGATTTATTCCAGGACTGAGAAGGTTTCCAAGTTAAGTTCCCTTGGACTGAGGAAGCTTAGCAGAGGGCTGCTGACATTGGGATTTGTCCCGAAAGGAACGAAAATTAGGACCTTGTCCCTTAGGCTTGTTCTTATCCTGCCTCCAGTAACCGTGGATATGATAGTCCAGGCCTGGACCAAAAATAATCTTTCCCTTGAATGGGAGGGAAAAAAGTCTGGACTCCGAAGTCATGTCCGCAGACCAAGATTTCAGCCAGAGTGCCCTATGGGCTAGCACAGAAAAACCTGAAGTATTTGCGTTCAGGCGACTAATCTGCATATTTGCATCACAAATAAAATAATTAGCTACCCTTAAGGCCTTAATTCTTTCCTGGATCACGTTGAGGGGCCCTCAACCTCGATCAACTCGGATAAGGAGTCGCACCAGTAGGTGGTCGCTCCCGCAACCGCAGCAACAGCCGCTGCTGGTTGGAACAAATATCCTGTATGCTAAAACAACTTTCTTAATAGTTTCCAGCTTCTTATTCATGGGCTCTTTGAATGATGAACTATCCTCCAGTGGAATAGTAGTGCGTTTAGCAAGCATGGAGATAGCACCGTCTACCTTAGGTACCGAACCCCTCAACTCCAACTGAGAGTCCAGAAACGGGAACAATTTCTTAAAGGAAGAAGGGGAGAAAGAACAGTCTTTCCCATTCATTCTTAATAATGTTTGCCATCTTTACAGGAACCAGGAAAGTCTGTGGTACAACCCGGTCCTCGTAGACCTTATCTAATTTAGGTTCTGGAACCTCTAAAGTAGCCAACACCTCCTTTAGCAAAAAGCGTAAGTGTTCAATCCTAAATCTAAAGTCTGGTTCCTCCGCAGCTGGAGGCTTAGAGGCAGCAGATTCCGACCCAGAAAGAGCATCCTCTGAAGTATCAGAGGCGTCTTCATCATCGGATAATCTTGTATCAGATAAATCCAATAAGCTAGTAGATGACCCCTGGGAAGGATAGCAATATTTAACCTTTCGCTTGCGCTTAGCAATGCGAGGTAAAGCACTAAAGGCCACACACACTGCCGTCTGTAGCTGTTCAGTAAAGTCTGGCGGTAAAAGGGCCCCTACAGATTGATGAATAGAAGTGCTACGGGAAGCTGCATGTGTATTAGGAGATGAATGTAGGGTGCGCACAGGACGGAGACTACTCAGAGGTTGAAGGCTCAGTTTAGCTTTCTTTGATAAGATTACTTTATTAAGGCATGTGGAACATAATTGAGCAGGCGGGTATACCGTGGCCTCCACACAATATAGACAGGCATTAGCTTTAGGTAAAGAGGGAGTACCCTCTAACTTATCAGAGTCCTCCATAGCTTGCACTTAAAAAAAGGACTAAAGACAAAAATAAATGGCACCTTTATACCCCTAATGACTGGTGCACTCGCTGCCTCCTATGACACAGGCCCAAGAGAGAAACCGCTTCGTCTCCAGACACTGCATGGTCAGGAAGAAGATAATCACTGTGACCACCCCGGTCACGTGGTGAGCTATGCAGGACCGCCCCTGCACCACTAAAAACGCGCCACGCCAAACTGGCTGAGCAGCGCTCCAAAGTGAAAGTAAAACCTGTACGTTCCAATATCTGCCTGAGCCTATCTCACACATGTCACAGTGTTATCAAATGTGTATAACTAATGAAACGATCTTACCGGAATCTAAAGTTTCGCTCCTGACATGGACTTGAGTGATAGAAGCAGACAGTGAAATTCGTCAACACCGATTGCTTAGGAGCTGTTAATGAGTCGGGATGGGTTCGCAGAAAGACTTTCCCTGCATCTCCAGACTCTAACATTCACCAGTGCTCTCACTGAGAGGCTTACAAGACTATTTAAAAACTCCAGTCCCATTTTGAAGAGTACTACCCTCCATAAGGAACTACTCCGTATCTTCTGACACTTCTCTGCCAACCTCCTGTGACGAAAGGCAAAGAATGACTGGGGGATGAGGGGAGTGAGGGAGGTATAGAAGCCTTTGGCTGGGGTGTCTTTGCCTCCTCCTGGTGGCCAGGTTCAGTATTTCCCACAAGTAAGGATGAAGCCGTGGACTCTAATCATTTTAAGATAGAAATAGACATTTTGTGTTTTTCCTTGTCTCAACATTCAAAATGGCTAGTAATAAACTTCACTGATCTGTATGAAAGTGTGCATGAAGTAAGATTGTGTCTAATAGGTGCTTTTTTATAGTGAAAAATAGAGTAGTGGCTACTAAGATTTACATAGACATGCTCAGATTATTTAAACTCATCCAGCACAGGGAAGGAAATAATATAATTATATATATCATTTGATTGTGGAATTAAATTTAAGAATTTCCAGTCCTCCTTTGTAAATTTACTACACCCTTATTGTTTTCTAGCTATGTTTGTCTTTTTTATATAAGATTTCCACAGATAAAAATCGCCACAACCGTCTGGGTTCTGATGATCTAAATGACACGCTCATTTATGAAGATACTTCATGTGACCCGTCATTACTGGCACTAGGTGAAGAAACTACAATAATGCCATGACAATCTGGGTGACAATCTAACACCACTCTTGTCCCATCTTAGTCACTAGAAGGTCCATGACTGGAAGGTTAAAGGCAGAATTGACTGGACTACTTGTTAAACATAAAATTATTTATTATGTAAATAGGCAAAAAACGTTGTCTGTCTTGTAATGTGAATAATGTGCATCACTTACCGCATTTAACGGAAACTAATCCTGTCCCATTCTCCTCCCAATAAATAATTTGCATTTGCTGTTTCGTCTATTGCTTGTGTCACTTTGTCCCTAGTCCTTGATAGATCTATACATTTTTTTAATATTGCATGCACTTCTCATGTGTTTGTCTCATAGATATATATATATATATATATATATATATATATATATATATATATATATATATATATATATATATATATATATATATATATATATATATAAAATACAGTCCAAATTACTGTGTTACCCTCCTAGAGTCGTCTGCCTGGGTGCAGAAGTGAAATCAATATTCCTCCAAATAAATGCACTCACAGGCCTTTTTTTAAAAAGTGAACAAAAACCTTGTTTTAATGGAACGTTTTCGGGGAAATGTTCCCCTTCATCAGCATAACAAAAGTGTCAAAAATACATACCTAATATACACACATGTGAAGTGCTAAATTCCAAATACCTGTGTTAACTCAGTGAGAGCGCCAAATTACCGAGCTGGAACGCACTCCATGCGTTTTTAAGCTGTGTTAACCCGGAAGTGTTACACTCTAGATCACATCCGGTATGTTTACTCAAAGCAAATAAATAAATGAAAATTGTGTATGCTTATAACAGTAAAGTACAATCTTTTTGCTTAAGGCTTATCCTTGGCCTATCTTGTGCGATTACCATGAATCAATATTAAACAGCCTGCTGGCTGATTTTACCAACTTTTAATATATCACTGTGTATCAAGTGTGTACAAACAAAAAAAGCAAAGGTATAATACTATACTTATAACTTGTGTTACTAATCTACATGCACTCACATCCTACACCTAGGTGTTATATAGATCCTATTAGGTGAATTTCCTCCCCATAACTACATCTTGGTGCCACACTCGATTAAGACAGTTGCCATGGTGACAGACGCCACTCGGAGCTGACGTATCAACTCACAACAAAACTAAACACAGCTCGGCTGTCAGTGGCGTCAATTCCAATATAAACACCAGCCCACTGACTTACGTCACTTGTGCAGAACATCCATTCCCCTTACAGAGAGTAACACCCATACATAGGATTAGCGATTTGGCTCTTAGCCACTTTTCTTTATAAAATAAACTAAAATCAAACCTATATCAAATGTCAGATTACCAACATAAGACAAACATAGCATTCAAGTTACATTAAGCTATCTCTTGAAATTTGCACTTAACCTGGTTCCCTGTGCACAGCTGTTTCAAACATTATATTTACATCATGAATTGACAATGACATATTGGGCTGCAGCTTATACTCCACTTACTTGATATGCCTATGAAAGGACTGGGAATGTTGGACATTGTAACAAAACGTTACCAATAGGTCATCTATACCCCTAATCAAATAGAGCTCAAGGCTAAAGAAATAGATCATGAGGGGAATGTAGCTGGTTTTAACGAGGTGCTCCTTTATAATAAGTACAATAGCTAGATGAAGATAAGTAAGTGGAGTATTAGCTGCAGCCCAATATGCCATTGTCAATTCATGATGTAAATATAATGTTTGAAACAGCTGTGCACAGGGAACCAGGTTAAGTGTAAATTTCAAGAGATAGCTTAATGTAACTTGAATGCTATGTTTGTCTTATGTTGGTAATCTGACATTTGATATAGATTTGATTTTAGTTTATTTTATAAAGAAAAGTGGCTAAGAGCCAAATCGCTAATCCTATGTATGGATGTTACTCTCTGTAAGGTGAATGGATGTTCTGCACAAGTGACGTAAGTCAGTGGGCTGGTGTTTATATTGGAATTGACGCTACTGACAGCTGAGCTGTGTTTAGTTTTGTTGTGAGTTGATACGTCAGCTCCGAGTGGAGTCGGTCACCATGGCGCGCTCATGGAGTTAACACAGGTATTTGGAATTTAGCACTTCACATGTGTGTATATTAGGTATGTATTTTTGACACTTTTGTTATGCTGATGAAGGGGAACATTTCCCCCAAAACGCTCCATTAAAACAAGGTTTTTGTTCACTTTTTTAAAAAAGGCCTGTGAGTGCATTTATTTGGAGGAATATATATATATATATACACATATATACATACATACAAAAAATGGCCTGGATGGCGCTTATATACATATATAATAAAATTGGGCAAATAGAATAGATATTAATAATGATGTAAAAATAGACTTTAAATTGTGTATGCATAGCCTAGATATGTATACATATATTAGAACAATACACAATTCATATGTATTACAACAGAAAAAAGTCCATGCGAAATATAAGATGATGTAAACAGGTGTGGGATCTTCTCCTATATATCCCCCACTCAGATGTGCACTTACTTCAGAAACCCTCAATCATATGAGGTAAGGATGATTCGTGTCAGCAAAAGAGAGTAGCACCTCCTGGAGTATGGAAACTGGATCACCGGAGCTGTCTCCCCCCCCTGATGTCAGTTGTAGTAGATTCTGTGTTAGCACCTAGTTGTCTGTCTTGCTTTACAGCTTGTGTGCAGGTTTGGATATAACTCCCAGTCATATATACAAGGAGGAGAACCAGAAAAGAATTCATTGTGCAACTCTGTATGTTATAATGTTTAAATCAAATATCCTAAAAAGTAGTGGAATACCACTCACATGTATAACCCTCAATGTATGAGGTATCAAGCAAGCAAGATAAAATATATACACTTCAATTATAGTCCAGAAAGGCAGACCGCCATATGTATATACAGATGCAATCAATACAGGTTATTCAGTATGAGATTCACAGTTCAATTAAGTCCATAGATTTACGCGTTTCGAAGGGCTGTGTGTAAATAAAATCCCCTTCTTCCTCAGAGGTCCATAAGGAGCTTGATAAATCTGTTCCTTAGTGTCTATATTTATCTAGACATATAAAGGGGTTTAATTTAAACTCATATGCACAGTTATTTACCTTTTCTAATATACAGTAGAATCACATTCTTAAACCCTTATTCTTATTTATAACAAAGTTTACGCAAAATTTATTTCCAGTAGTTAAAGGGACACTGAACCCATTTTTTTTTCTTTTGTGGTTCAGATAGAGCATGCAATTTTTTTTTTTTTTCAATCTTTTATTTATAACCAACACATAGTAACAAAGAACACTGTGCATGTCGTTACGCCTCGCAGGGCGAGAGAAAAGAAAAACAGAAAAGAAAACCAGAAAAAGGAAAAATCTGTTTATACACAGTGTTATCTTATAGTTTAGGTATACAGTTTTTATAAAGGCAGCATGCTCTGATATTAGTTCACTGTATTCAAAGCAAATGATATGCAGATATATGCATCTTAGATATAATATAAACATAGCTATTTTGTTCGAGACATGCTTAGATCCACAAAAAATAATACTTATCGTATACGGTTTATATAATCACGTTGTTGGATTTTTATATTTTTAACAACCAAATCAAAAAATTCATCAAGGTAATAAAAAACAAAACAAAAAAAAAAAAAAACCCCAAAAAAACGAAAAACAAAAACAAACAAGTCATAACAAAGCTAAAAAAAAAAAAAAAAAAAAAAGGAAAGGGGGGGGGGGGGACTTTCTCTCGCTCTCTCTCTTCCCCACTCCCCAACTACCAGGCATTTAACTGCACCAGCTCTGAGTTTCTAAATGGGAAGATTAGATGTTCTACTTCGTTATCTGGAAAGCTTTTAATGAATACTGACCACTTCTTAAAGAATGCCTTTATCTCTTCCTCGTTGCTTAATTCAGTATCTCTCTGTTCTAACATGCATTGTTTTTTTATATAGTTTTTAACTTCTGCTATTGTGGGGGCCCTATGCTTCTTCCAGCACCCAGTTATTAGATTTCTGGCAGCTAAGATTGAAAGAATCACTAATTTTTCCTGAGGGTGTTGCTTTTCTTGCTTTTTTATGCAGAAAATCACCTGCATATATGTGAGACCCAGAGGGGAGATCCCCAATATGTTATTGAGCCAATATTCTAGTTTTTGCCAAAATTGTCTGATTTTCGGACAGCTCCAAATCATATGTTTTAAATCTGCTGCTAAGAGGGAGCATTTTGGGCATGTGTTGAAATTTGCATTATGCAGTTTATGACCCTTTTCTGGCGTGAAATATGCTCTATGCAAAAGTTTAACATGTGCCTCTCTCCAGTTCGCGGAGAGCGTAGCCTGAGATATTTTTCTAATAGATCTTTGGATGAATTTTGGTTCGATGTCATTGGAGATAATTAACCTATTCCAATCCGTCGTTATCTGGTCTAATACAGGTAGTCCCTTGATATTACATATGGATCTGTAGCAATATGTAATTGATGTGTGCCCACTCTTTGTTAATAAAAGCCAGTTTTCCATTTTTCCCATGGCCCAGTTCCAACCTACCCTTCTAACCAATTCTGAAGTATAGTGTCTTACTTGCAGGTATGCATAAAATTCGTTGTTTGCTAAATTGAATTCACTCTTCAGTTCCTCGTATGTTCTCACACATTTTATATCTGCCCTGATAATTTGGTGAACTTTCGCTAGACCCTTAGAAGACCATTTGTTAAAAATAGCGGAGTTCAGGCCTGGGCAGAAGTTAGGATTGGCCTGTATAGGTAAGTACTGTGAGGCGCTACACTTAACTTTCAGAAGACTTCCTAACTTCCACCATGCTTTGATGGGATTTAGCATAGTTTTAAGATTCTTGATTACGGGCGGAAGTGATTTAGGCTCACAGTGGGCCAGTCCTACAGGGAGAAAAGGGTGGCAGATATTTTCGTCTAATTGGTTATTGGTCGCGTAGTTTTTGGAGAGAAACCAGTCTGACACCGTGCGCGCAAGGAAAGCGAGATTGTAAGCTCTTAAATCTGGCAAGGATAGTCCTCCAAATTCTTTGCCTGCCGAGAGTTTAGGTATTGAAATTTTTGATCTCCTTCCCTGCCAGATGAAATTTCTAATTGCCGAGTTAAGAGACCGAATATCTTTTTCAAACATAATTATTGGTGTGTTCTGTAAAACGTATAGAAGTTTAGGGAGAAGGACCATCTTAAATAACGCAATTCTCCCGGAAAGTGAAATTGGTAAGTTTAACCAGACTTTCAGTTTCTCTCGAATCAAAGAGAGAATTGGCGTTACATTCATTTTATATAGATCTGAGGGATTGACTGGGATAGTAATTCCCAGGTATTTGAATGATTCAGTTACCTCTTTGAATGGGCATTCACTAAATGAATCCTTTTTTTTTCTAAGCCACAGAATCTCCGATTTGGATGCATTTATTTTGTATCCGGAAAAAGACCCAAACCTGGTTATTATATGCATCAGTTTGGGTATATTCTTCTTTGTATTTGAGATATAAAGAAGGATATCATCCGCATAAAGCGCAATTTTTATTTCATATTTAGATATTGTGACCCCTTGAAGTGACTGCCTGATCCTTATTGCCAGAGACTCGATAGCTATGTCAAAGATGAGAGGAGATAGGGGGCAGCCCTGTCGTGTACCTCTGCAAATTCCAATATCTGGTGATAAAAAGTTATTGACTATTAATTGTGTGTGAGGATTTGCATATAGATTTTCTATGAAGTTTAGAAATTTGCCTGAGATTCCGAATTTTGCCAAGGATGTAAATATGTGGCTAAAATATACCGAATCAAAGGCTTTCTCAGCGTCGATTGCAATTATTGCAAGGTCTGAGGTGTCCCCTATCTCCTCCCCGGTAGCTGTCTTCCGGGAGAAATATTCTGTTATTGCTAGTACTTCTCTGATCTTAGAGGCCGAGTTGCGATGTTTAAGAAAACCGGCTTGATCGCTATGGATGATATGAGTGAGACCGTTTTGAAGTCTGTTTGCTAATATTGAGGCTAAAATTTTATATTCAGTATTCAGAAGAGCTATGGGCCTATAAGACTCTCTTTGGGTTGGATCTTTCCCCCCTTTAAGCAATAATGTTGTATACGAAGCCGTGAAACTAGATGGTATATTTTTACCATCTATAAAATATTCGTTAAACAGTTTGCAGAGATATGATACCGCTTCAGAGGCTAAAATTTTATAGGCTTCGTTAGGGAGCCCATCTGGGCCTGCCGCTTTATTAGATGCTAACTCAAGGATCGTCTTGCTAACTTCTTCCTCTGAGATCGGTTTGTTCAAATTAGAGACTATTTCCTCAGAGACTGTGGGACAAGTTATTTTGCTCCAAAATTCTTGGGACTGATCCAGATCCGTAGTTCTGGCGGAATAAAGATCTTTATAATATTTTGAAAAGCTCTCCAGAATATCCTCCGATTTTGTGAGGGTAATCCCTTCTTGTTGTATTATATCTATAAATGAGGGCTTCTTTTCTCCCTTGACTAGCCTAGCCAATAGTTTCCCAGATTTATTTCCGAATCGATACATTTTTGCCTGAAATCTGAGATCTTTTTGAGTTTCAGTGAACAAAGTCAAGGCATCTCTTTCTTTTTTGGCTTTAATGTATCTGGCCCAGTTAAAAGGTGACTTATTTAAGAGAAAATGATTGTATGAGTTTATGAGAAAATTGGTAGCTTGCTTTTCTCTGTTTTTCATGATTTTAGTTAATTTTGCCGCATACGCTATTATTTCTCCTCTGATAACTGCCTTAGCAGCACCCCAGAAGATTTCCGGTCTAAGTATTCTGCATTAAATTGAGTGAATTCTTTGAATTTGTCATTTAGATATTTTTTAAATTTTGCGTCATTCGCCAGATAAGGGAACCTAAATCTCGAGGGGGCTGTTTTTGAACTATTTAAATGTATCTCAAGAAAGATGGGAGCATGATCTGAAATGATTATGGGTGTAATTCCTGTTTTTATATTCTTTGAACAAAGTCTCTCGTCGGCTAGAAGTAGATCTATTCTGGATAAAGTTTTATGTACCCTAGATAAACAAGTATAGTCACGGGCATCCGGATTTTGTATCCGCCAAATGTCTTTAAGCAACAGATTCTGGAAGAAACTCTTAAATATTTTTGTTTCTAGTTTGTCCTTTTTAGCCTTTAGTTGTTTACTGCTATATCGCAGTCTATCTAAAGGAGATTGTGGGGCCATGTTAAAGTCCCCTCCTGTTATCAAAAACCCTTCTGTGAAAGACAAGATAGTAGATTGCATTAGATTCCAGAACTCGTAATCGAGTTTGTTAGGTGCATATAAATTGCATAATGTATATATTTGTTTGGCTATACGGATTTTTATTATTACGAATCTCCCCTCTGGATCGGCCCTTGTCTGGAGTATCTCATATTCTAATCTTTTGCCTAGTAGTATTGCCACCCCTCTTTTCCTTCTAACACTAGGTGAGGTGATTACCTCTTTTATCCACGAACCTTTTAATTTCATTGCTTCTTCTAAGTTTAGATGTGTTTCTTGCAGAAAGATAATGTCTGCCTGTAGTTTTCGCATGTGTGAAATTATAGTTTTTCTTTTTATAGGAGTTGAAATTCCTCCCACGTTCCATGATATTAACCTAAACTTATCAAATGGTTTCGCCATATTTCTTTATCCGCTTAGAGTGAGCATAGCAGGAAGATAATGAAGTGTGGGAGGGGGGAGAGAGAGGAAGGGAGGGGGAAAAAAAAAAAAAAAAAAAAGGGGAAAAGGGGGGGGGGGGATTGAAACTCTATTATATGATGTAGGAGGACAACCAGCTCCTCCTTTTTTTCCACTATCCCGAAAGGGATCTCTTGCCAAAAATTGTGATTTAAATATGATGACCCTATTATGCTTATGTGGTAGATTATAAGAGAGAAAGAGCAGTATCACAAAGGCCGGAATTATTCCTGTACTCTTAACTTTGAACTGTGTGCCCTTACTGGAAAAAGCTTATCCTGCTAACTCTACTTCAGTAAATAACCGTTCTGCCTCTTTGGCATTATCAAAGAAATGTGTGTTGTCTCCTATGACTACTTTGAGTTTGGATGGATAAATAAGTGTTGCCTTATAACCTTTTTGGATGAATTTTGTACATATAGGTGCTAAGTCTCTCCTTTTTATGGAAGTTTCTGCTGAGTAATCCTGAAACAATAAAATGTTAGCACCATCTATATTGATAGGTTGCTTTTTCCTATACTGTTGCATTATGAAGACTTTGTCTAAGTAGTTCAAAAATCGAGCAATAACTACCCTAGGCCTTCTGTTTGTTTTATTATCGTCAGAAAGAGGACCGATTCTGTGGGCTCTTTCAATTATTATCTGTGTATTTGGTATTTCTAATAATTGACCTAGGGTTTCTGTTATAAATAGCGTTAAGTTTTCAAATTTTTTTTCCTCTGGTATACCAATTATCCTTATGTTATTTCTGCGTGACCTATTTTCTAGGTCTTCTAGTCTGAGCTGCATTTTTAGTAGCTTAGTCCCTGCGTCTTCTAATTTAAAGCCTTGGGCCACTGTAAGATCTTCTAGATCTGACACCCTCTGCTCTGCCTCTTGCAGTCTGTTGGAAAATTGCCTGACTTCCTGAGATAGTCGGTCTATATCATGTTTTATTTCATTTCTTAGGGTGTCAAATTTAGGAGTCAAGGCTTCTGATATATTAGTGACCAGATTTTGTAGATTCAGTACCTCGCTTGTTAGATTAGGATTAGTTGCAGAGTGTACCTCCACTAGAGGCTCAGCAATACCTTTCGATTTCTTATCTCTATGTCTGCCTGTCATGCCTGGAGATATAGTCTTAGAAGAAGTATTAAGAAATTTATCCACGTGCCGAGTGTGTGTGTGAAGAAAACACTTATTGGGGGGAGTACCCTTGGATAGTGAGTGTTTATATTAAGATAAGAGAGTGAGATGAAAAAAGAGAAACAAAAATAAAAATAAAAGTGACTTATGAATGTGAAGCTAATTTAAAGAGCAGGGAAAGTGAGAGTGAGATGACCAGTTTATGTGACTATTTGTGTGGGATGTGCCTAAAAAAAAAAAAAAAAAAAAGTTTGTGTGGAGTTGTGAAAAAAAAAAGAGTGTGAGTGATTAAGTTTATAATAGCAAGCTTTGGCAGTCAGACAAAGAATCACAATCAGATTTGGAGAAGTAGAAAACGGCAGATAATATGTGGTCTCTACCTCCAGGGACCGTTCCTTTGCTAGTTTTTAAGTTTGGATTGGCTGCAATATTAAGTCAGGATCTTAGATCTATTAATGGAAATTTGAAAAGACACAGAATACAAGATATTGTGTGGCACTACTTAAATTTGCCCTAGACTTAGATGTCCAAGGTTAGGACTAAATCCTTATTTCAGAAAGTTCAGTAAAGAACTTCTTAGAGGATTTACACAGACTTGTCACAGATAACAGTGTAACTAGCCCACAGTACAGTTATAACAATGGTTAAACAATCTTATTGTTCTTATATCAAACACTTTATCGTGCTTTTTCCTCTTTTTTTTCCTTTCTTTTTTTCTTCCTTTTCCCCTTTTTTACCTAGCTGTGATTAGATATGATTTAGCTATATAGATACATACAAGGAAAAAAGAGTGTAATGCCTACAATTAACAGGGGATTCTGAGGTTGATAGACTTAGCCCTATAATTCCTGAGGCTGTGCAAAGACCTTGTGTTATAATTTGCAAGTACCAGGCAAATGCCCTTTAAAGACAGGTTAGTGAGACTAGTCTAGGTTATTATATGGTAATATTACAAACCCAGGAAGTAAGTTTACAGTGTTAATGATGAGAAGACAAAAACAGATAAAAGAGAAAAATGAAATTTTTAACACAAAGTAAATTGGAGCACAGCTACTAAGCTATCAGCAATTTGGAGAAGCAGATATGATTCTTATATGCGAGTTTATACAGAGGCAGTCCTTTTAAATCAATATGAGAAGAGACTTATTATACAAGGTCAAAACAGAGACTTTTGATGTTACTTTTTCTCTTTTAACTTTGTATTATTCAGGGTAGAGCAATATGTAGCTTTTAATTGTAACTTTGTCTTCTGACAGTGTTATACTCTACTTTTGATTCTTTCTTTTTCCCCTTAGTGCAAGTCCTTAATTTACCGCTGCTTTCAGTTCTTTGAAGTTTTTGATAATGTTTTATATTTTTATAATTCCCCAAACTATATCTTACTTTTCCCAAAAGTTTTGTCCAGCAACAGAAATTGCAAAAAAAAGGGAAAAAATAGCGAAAAGTACTTTCCCCTAGTGAGGGAATATTTTGTTTTTAAAGATATTGCAGTCCGGTTTTATATAGTATTGGTGCTTCTATTCCCCCTTCTGATTAAATCCCTTTCCCCTTTCTCCTTGCCCTTTCTCCTTGAGATTTTTCTTCTTTTTTTTTATTTTTTTGGGAAAAAAAGAAAGTCCCGAAATTTCCAGAGATACAGTTTTTTAGCTCTAATTGTTACACTCACCCTCCGGTGTTCTTTTTGAAGTTTCCCATCTGATAGATATCCTCTGAGCTTGAGACTTTTCGTCGTTGGTGAAAAAAATAGAAAGTGCTTCTGGCGCCAATCCGTGTCACCAGGACAAGCGGCCCCTCGACCCACCTCCTCCCACGCAACACCGGTGGGGGGGGAGGGAGTCAGACGGTAGTTTCTGGGCCGGGTCCGGGAGCGGCACCGCCAACACAGACGCTGGGCAAGCTGTTCTCAGCCAAGAAGTCCAAGTGGAATCTCCGCGCCCGGGGTCTCTCCGACACGCCAACACAGCGGGCTCCTGCAAACACCTCCTCCCGCGCAGCACCGGTGGGGGAGGAGGGGCGGACCTTGAGCATCAACTGGACTCCCGAGCTCTCCCAGGCTCGATCCAGCTTTCCACAACTGCCAAAAGCATGTATGTTCCGGCAGCATATGTTTCTTGCTGACCGAATAGCAGCCTCTAATTTCGGGGCTTGGCGCGTGGATTACACCGCCAGGTGCTTGGGGCTGGAGAACAAGCGCTCAGCCACCTGTGCTAAGCTCCTCCTCCGGAACCTCCCTTCTAGAGCATGCAATTTCAGAGCATGCAATTTTAAGCAACTTTCTAATTTACTCCTATTATCACTCCGATTTTTTTGGGGGGGTTCAGAACTCTGGACAGCACGTTTTTATTGGTGGATGAATTTATCCACTAATCAGGAAGGACAACCCAGGTTGTTCACCAAAAATGGGCCAGCATCTAAACTTACATTCTTGCATTTCAAATAAAGATACCAAGAGAATAAAGAAATTTTGATAATAGGAGTAAATTAGAAAGTTGCTTAAAATGTCATGCTCTATCTGAATCAGGAAAGTAGAAAATTGGGTTCAGTGTCCCTTTAATGAGGTCAAGCTTAGGCTTTAGACCTTGAGGGATTCTAGTTCTCAATTTAAAAATCCAATATCTCTTTATTTAAAGGGACATTAAACCCAACTTTTTACTTTCATGATTCAGATAGAAAGTACAATTTTGAACGACATTGCAATGGACTTCTATTATATAATTTGCGTCATTCTTTAGCTATCCTTTGTTGAAGAAATAGCAAAGCACATGAATGAGCCAATCACACAAGACATCTATGTGCAGCCACCAATCAGCAGCTACTGAGCCTATCTAGATATGCTTATAAGCAAAGGATAGCAAGAGAATAAAGCAAATTAGATAGTAGAAGTAAATGAAAAAGTTTTTTAAAATTGCTGCTCTTTCTAAATCATGAAAGAAAAGATTTGGGTTTCATGTCTCTTTAAGTACTGTTCTATATCACCCCCTCTTTGGTTCAGTGTAACTTTCTCTACTATATGATAAGAGAATGTTCTATAAAATGTCTTCCTATGGGTGAAATTCTTTCTTCTCTTTTCCTGGTCTCAGTTTGTGAAGTTATATTTAAATGATTCTTACTCTGACTTCACGTGTAGATTCCCCTATGCACTCTAAGCATGTAATAAGATATATATATATACACATATACACATACATACATATACAAGTAGCCCTCAGTTTACGCCGGGGTTAGGTTCCAGAAGGAATGGTTGTAAATCGAAACTGTTGTAAATTGAAACCCAGTTTATAATGTAAGTCAATGGGAAGTGAGGGAGTTAGGTTCCAGGCCCCTCTAAGTAACACCTAATACATTATTTGTAAAGCTTTGAAATGAAGACTTTAAATGCTAAACAGCATTATAAACCTAATAAAATAATCACACAACACAGAATATATAATTAAACTAAGTTAAATGAACAAAAACATTTGCTAAACAGCATTATAAACCTAATAAAATAATCACACAACACAGACTTCACTCGCATTTTTATGCAAACAGTTCTTTCTATGCATTCCAATCTGGACTGATTTATAGACAGGAAGATTTTGTTCCTTTTGAAATCTGCTCGATAGCTCAGGTATGGTTAAACTGATTAATTTCAGCTTGCTTGGCTTTGCTGCAACACAAGCGGACAGCTCTACCTGCTGGCTATTTTAATAAATGCACTGCTTCTCAATAGCAGTCTCATGACTGGAAAAAAAGGTTGTTATTCTGAAATGGTGTAAATTGAACCATTGTAAAACGAGGGCCACCTGTGTGTGTGTGTGTATGTGTATGTATGTATATATATATATATATATATAGCATTTGAGATTCTACCATTTCCACGTGTTGCTATTTCAACAATTTCACCAGTGATACTTGATACAAAATTGTCACTACTTTGCAATTAAAGTATCCTAATTTATGTGTATCTTTAGCTTCTAACCATGAAGATTTATGTTTTTCTTTCTTATTTGGTATTGTTGGTGAAATTAGATTTCCTATCATTTTACCCCTGCGGTATGAAAAAATAGACTTTTTTTTACTATATTGCAGTCTATCATCTGCAGCCAGCATGGGAATGTGTTTGCGGATCTTATTACATACTAGTGTTAAAGCCCATGTACACGGGCCCGCACAGGTTATGGCCCTCCCTTGCTGAGCAACCCACCCGTCTCCCAGCCGGCACCAGCAGACTATCATTAGACGGTGACACAGTGTCACCGTCTGTAACAAACAGGAATCGAGGCAGAGCACCAATCGTGCTCCAGCTCCATATGCGGTAGATGCCTAGAGCTTCAGGAACTCCAACTCTCGGCTGTAATTTAACAGCCAAGACTGCTGAAGCTTTCTGAAGCTATTTCGCGCCAGTTATGTTTTGTCTCTCTGCGGTTTCTCCTTAAGGCCAGGTATGTTTGTCTTGCGCAGTCTCTACTGCGCATGACTGCGTCGGACAAACATACCTGGCCTTTTATTATATAGGATTTGTCTATATAGCGATGAGAACTGAGTAGTTAGTAGTAAGTTGTTCTACTTTTGATATTTATTTATCTGGAAAAAGGTTCATCTTGAATGAGCTCATCTCTATCCATTGCAATTACTGTGTTTGGCATTTTTTATGATTCGTTAAGGAAAGCCCCTTTATTCTAGTGTAGCTGTTTTTAGCTTAAAGCAATCACCTTTTGAACAGTTTTGTTCTTATATATTGTCCTTTTGCAATAGCTTTAAAGACCTGTTGTGGATGTTTTACAGTTTGGATGCAGCAATGCATTTTGGAGATTGGCTTTCTGTGTATTTTTGTCTTAAATTTGTTGATTTTTTTTTTTTTGTATCAGCATATAATAGTAGGTCCAAATAATTAATCTCAAAATCATTGGTTTCAAATGTAAACTTCAGATTTATGTCATTCAAATTGAGATATTCAGTAAATTTATTAAGGGTTGCGCCACCCCCTATCCATACTAAAATCAGATACTCTATGAAACGTTTGTTTACTGTTATGTGTTCCTTAAAGGGGTTTTTATCTCCAAAGATGTGGGATAGTTCCCTCCAACCCATATATAGATTGGCATAGGAGGGGGCAAATTTTGCCCCTATTGCTGCCCCACATCTCTGGAGATAGTTTGCCATCACAACTAAAATAATTTTGTGAGCAGGTATTCAATGACTCTCCATCACAACTAAAATAATTGTATGAGCAGGTATTCGATGACTCTCCATCACAACTAAAATAATTGTATGAGCAGGTGTTTGATGACTCTCCATCACAACTAAAATAATTGTGTGAGCAGGTGTTTGATGACTCTCCATTACAACTAAAATAATTGTATGAGCAGGTGTTTGATGACTCTCCATCACAACTAAAATAATTGTGTGAGCAGGTGTTTGATGACTCTCCATCACAACTAAAATAATTGTGTGAGCAGGTGTTTGATGACTCTCCATCACAACTAAAATAATTGTGTGAGCAGGTGTTTGATGACTCTCCATCACAACTAAAATAATTGTGTGAGCAGGTGTTTGATGACTCTCCATCACAACTAAAATAATTGTATGAGCAGGTGTTTGATGACTCTCCATCACAACTAAAATAATTGTATGAGCAGGTGTTTGATGACTCTCCATCACAACTAAAATAATTGTATGAGCAGGTATTCGATGACTCGAGTACAACATTTTGAAATTTGACTTGTCTTTTTGAGAGAGAAAAATTATATAGCTTTGAGACCTTTTTCATGTGGAATTGTGCTATATAGGGACACTACATCAACAGTTAGCGACTTGTTTTCTTGAGACCATTTTACTTGCTCTAAAATCTAAAACAGATGTTTAGAGTCCCTAAGATAGCTTGATTAGTTCTAATACCATAGGTTGTAATATTAAGTCTATCCACTCAAAGTGGCTCTAGTAGTGACCCTATTCCTGAAAAAAAATGGAGCGTCCTGTAACATTGTCAAGGTTTTTATGTACTTTGGGAAATATGTGAAACACTGGCGTTTTTTGATATTCATACAGTAAAAATTCACTTGTTGTTTTGTCTATAAAAACGTCATGTAAACCTTCATCTATTATATGAATTAATTGGTGTTTATAGGTTTGTTCTGGATTTGTATCTAAAGTTTTATAATTTTCTGGATTATCAAGTTGTCTATTTATCTGTTATGGTCATCCATATCCCAGACCATATATTTACGTCCACCTTTATTAGATCTTTTAATGTTGATGTCTGATCCTTTAATACTTTCCATTCCTTTGTAGTTAAATTGCTTATTCCAGATAAGTTGAGTTTGTAATAATTAAGTCCGATATGCAGGGGCGCCTTAAAGTCCAGCTCTCAACTGAGCAATAAAGGGTCAAAATATGATGGAACCAATCCCTGAAGGATTTTCAAGTATATGCTTGCATAGACAAGTGTCAGCTGTTCTCTCTCATCACACGATGAACGTGACGAAAAACTACCCAACTTCAGTCTGAAAAGACAGAAAATAGAAGAGGTGCGTCCTTGTGCAAATCGGCTACAATCAAATCAGTAGGTAAGGTATCACTCACTCACAGTATGCTCACATTAACGGCAGCACTCATAGTGCTTTTGGACACAGACTGGAGTCTCTTAGCGCTCCAGCTCGCTGACACCACAGTCAGAGGTTCGCTTGGATCAAACGCTACCCAACTTCAGTCTGAAGGAACAAAAAATAGAGAACGCATTTCCTAGTGCAGATCAGTTTCAAATAGACAGGCAGGTAAAAACTTAAATTATGCTTACCTGATCATTTTCTTTTCTTCAGATTGAAAGAGTACACAGCTGCATTCATTACTTTTGGGAAATTCAGAACTTGGCCACTAGGAGGAGGCAAAGACACCCCAGCCAAAGGCTTAAATACCTCCCCACTTCCCTCATCCCCCAGTCATTCTGCCGAGGGAATAATTAACAGTAGAAGAAATATAAGGGGGAAAAGGTGTCGGAAGAACAAAAAAGACGCCCCACAGAAAAAATACGGACGGGGAGCTGTGAACTCTATCTGAAGAAATGAAAACTATCATTTAAGCATAATTTGTTTTTTTTCTTCATAAATGGAAAGAGTCCACAGCTGCATTCATTACTTTTGGGAAAACAATACCCAAGCTATAGAGGACACTGAATGCAAAAACGGGAGGGTAACAGAAGTGGCCCTACTTCGTCCGAAGCTGAGAACAACGTTGGAAAAAGAGGAAAAGGCCCAAGGACGCTGACCCGCAGATAGTCCACAAGCCTTGCTAGAGACCACAAAAACTGGACTCGACTGAGTCATCAGCCTCCAAAAGACACCGTCGCCTAGCAGTCTGTCTCCAAACAAACCCCTTACTAAAGAAAGGGAACAAACTACCGTATTCTTCCACAAAGAAGAAAAGACTTGGAGAAAACATGATTGCTGGTGCAATAATTAATGCCGACAGCGTATGCTGTTGGCATTTATCGATGTGCGGCGCACATGGTTTGCTATAGCGGATCATGTCCGTCCGCACAATGATAAATGGGGGCCAAAGGAAGATTACTTCATCCCCTTAGGTCTATGCAAGCAAGCCAGTCGAAGATTAAGACTGAGAATCCCCAGACCCATTAAGAGTGGGATCCTCCAGCAACGCCAAAACGTGTCTCAGTAGAACACAAAGGCGCACCATTCTAACAAAAGGCGCAACATACCTCCGCCGGGACAAAAGAAAACTCCGGCCCCGAAGGTTGACCCTTGAGGCCTCAGGGGCAGTCGCTCCCCCGGAAGGCTGAACTGGACCAGGCGATCCCACGCCTGATGAGCCCCGGTTAACGGAACACGGACAATATCATAAGCACACTCCCGGGAGGTGCAGATGCGCCAGCGCCAAAGATATGGCCCTGCGGCACCGTGTCGTAACCTCCAGTGGGAACAGGCCACACTCCATAGAAGGATAAGTAGCGTTTGGGTTACCTGCATGTGTAGTAAGAGTTGGTGGTAGGGAACTCGCCTTGTGGGAAACAGAATCCCCAGGGGTGGATTGCTCAGTGGGCACCTGATTCCCCGATCCCAAGGAACAGAGCACTCTAAAATGGAACATAACTGATGGGCATGTATCACCCAGGCCAATTCATATTCTCCGCAAGAAGTAGAGTC
Organism: Bombina bombina; assembly: GCF_027579735.1. Classification (NCBI taxonomy): domain Eukaryota; kingdom Metazoa; phylum Chordata; class Amphibia; order Anura; family Bombinatoridae; genus Bombina; species Bombina bombina. The sequence continues at coordinate 591,092,567 of NC_069505.1, read as the reverse complement.
TGAATCAGAGACATCCGTCTCCAAAAAATCTGAATCCTCCAAAACTTGGATATTGAATAAAAAAAAGAAAATTTATGCTTACCTGATTAATTTATTTCTTTTTTGACACAATCATCTTAATTACTAATGGGGTATTCACCTCCTGGTCAGCAGGAGGAGGCAAAGAGGACCACAGCAGAGCTGTTAAATAGTCCTCCCTTCCCTCCCACTCCAGTTATTCAACCAAAGTTAGGAAGAGAAAGGAAAAGCCAAGGTGCAGAGGTGTCTGAAGTTTACAATAACCCACAACCTGTCTATAAAAACAGGGTGGGCCGTGGACTCGTGTAAAAAAGAAATACATTTATCAGGTAAGCATAAATGTTCTTTTCTTTTTTAAGACACATTGAGGCTTATTTATCACAGGTCTTTTGGACCTGATCCGACAGTGCGTATCAGGTTCGCAAGACCTCGCTGAATGCGGAGAGCAATACGCTCTCTGTATTCAGCATTGCACCAGCAGTTCACAAGAGCTGCTGGTGCAACGCTGCCCCCTGCAGACTCACTGCCAATCAGCCGCCAGCAGGTGGGTGTCAATCAAACCGATCGTACTCGATCGGGTTGAATTCCGGCGATTCCTGTCCGACTCATCAGAGCAGGCGGACAGGGTTATGGAGCAGCGGTCTTTAGACCGCTGCTTCATAACTAGTGTTTCTGGCGAGCCTGCAGGCTTGCCAGAAACACGGGCCCTCAAGCTCTGTATGGAGCTTGATATATAGGCCCCAATGAGTCCACGGATCATCTTAATTACTAATGAGATTCAATACCCAAGCTTGAGTACACAGATGATACGGGAGGGACAAGACAGGGAACCTAAATGGAAGGCACCACTGCTTGAAGAACCTTTCTCCCAAAAACAGCCTCAGCTGAGGCAAATGTGTCAAATTTGTAAAACTTTGAAAAAGTGTGAAGAGAGGACCAAGTTGCAGCCTTGCAAATCTGTTCTACAGAAGCTTCATTTTGAATGCCCATGAGGAAGCAACAGCCCTTGTGGAATGAGCCGTAACCTTCTCAGGAGGCTGCTGTCCAGCAGTCTCATATGCAAAACGTATGATGCTCTTCAGCGAAAAAGAAAGAGAAGTAGCCGTAGCTTTCTGTCCCCTGCGTTTTCTTGAGAAAACCACAAACAAAGAAGAAACTTACGAAAGTCCTTAGTTGCCTGCAGGTAAATCTTTAAAGCATGGACCACGTCCAAATTGTGCAAAAGTCCTTCTTAGAAGAAGGATTAGGACACAAGGAAGGCACAACGATCTCCTGATTAATATTTCGTTCAGAAACAACCTTAGGAAGAAAACCTAATTTGGTACATAAAACTACATTATCGGCATGGAAAATAAGATAAGGAGATTCATACTGTAATGCCGAGAGTTCTGACACTCTCCGAGCAGAAGAAATAGCAACAAGAAATAAAACCTCCTAAGATAACAGCTTAATATCTAAGGAATGCATAGGCTCAAACGGAGCCCCTTGAAGAACATTGAGAACTAAACTAAGACTCCATGGAGGAGTAACTGATTTGAACACAGGCCTGATCCTGACCAAGGCCTGACAAAACGATTGCACATCCGGGACATCTGCCAGACGTTTCTGTAACAAAATAGATAAGGTTGAGATTTGACCCTTTAGGGAACTCGACGATAAACCTTTCTCCAAACCCTCTTGGAGAAAAGACAAAATCCTAGGAATCCTAACTCTACTCCAAGAGTAACCCTTGGATTCACACCAATAGAGATATTTATGCCAAATCTTATAATAAATTCTTCTAGTTACAGGTTTACGAGCCTGAATCATGGTCTCTATGATCGAATCAGAAAACCCCCGCTTGGATAAAATTAAGCGTTCAATCGCCAAGCAGTCAGCTTCAGAGAAACTAGATTTGGGTGAAGGAAGGGCCCCTGAATCAGAAGGTCTTTCCTCAACGGAAGTCTCCAAGGAGGTAGAGATGTCATCTCCACTAGGTCTGCATACCAAATCCTGCAAGGCCAGGCCGGCGCTTTGAGGCTCACCGAGGCCCTCCCCTGTTTGATTCAAGCAATTACTTGAGGAAGCAGAGAAAATGGAGGAAACAGGTATGCTAGATTGAAATTCCAAGGGGCCGCCAGAGCATCTATCTGCTCTGCCTGGGGGCTTGCCAGAAACACGGGCCCTCAAGCTTTGTATGGAGCTTGATAGATAGGCCCCAATGAGTCCACGGATCATCTTAATTACTAATGAGATTCAATACCCAAGCTTGAGTACACAGATGATACGGGAGGGACAAGACAGGGAACCTAAATGGAAGGCACCACTGCTTGAAGAACCTTTCTCCCAAAAACAGCCTCAGCTGAGGCAAATGTGTCATATTTGTAAAACTTTGAAAAAGTGTGAAGAGAGGACCAAGTTGCAGCCTTGCAAATCTGTTCTACAGAAGCTTCATTTTGAATGCCCATGAGGAAGCAACAGCCCTTGTGGAATGAGCCGTAACCTTCTCAGGAGGCTGCTGTCCAGCAGTCTCATATGCAAAACGTATGATGGTCTTCAGCGAAAAAGAAAGAGAAGTAGCCGTAGCTTTCTGTCCCCTGCGTTTTCTTGAGAAAACCACAAACAAAGAAGAAACTGACGAAAGTCCTTAGTTGCCTGCAGGTAAATCTTTAAAGCATGGACCACGTCCAAATTGTGCAAAAGTCTTTCCTTCTTAGAAGAAGGATTAGGACACAAGGAAGGCACAACGATCTCCTGATTAATATTTCGTTCAGAAACAACCTTAGGAAGAAAACCTAATTTGGTACATAAAACTACATTATCGGCATGGAAAATAAGATAAGGAGATTCATACTGTAATGCCGAGAGTTCTGACACTCTCCGAGCAGAAGAAATAGCAACAAGAAATAAAACCTTCCAAGATAACAGCTTAATATCTAAGGAATGCATAGGCTCAAACGGAGCCCCTTGAAGAACATTGAGAACTAAATTAAGACTCCATGGAGGAGTAACTGATTTGAACACAGGCCTGATCCTGACCAAGGCCTGACAAAAAGATTGTACATCCGGGACATCTGCCAGACGTTTCTGTAACAAAATAGATAAGGTTGAGATTTGACCCTTTATCCAAGTTACAGGTTTACGAGCCTGAATCATGGTCTCTATGATCGAATCAGAAAACCCCCGCTTGGATAAAATTAAGCGTTCAATCGCCAAGCAGTCAGCTTCAGAGAAACTAGATTTGGGTGAAGGAAGGGCCCCTGAATCAGAAGGTCTTTCCTCAACGGAAGTCTCCAAGGAGGTAGAGATGTCATCTCCACTAGGTCTGCATACCAAATCCTGCAAGGCCAGGCCGGTGCTTTGAGGCTCACCGAGGCCCTCTCCTGTTTGATTCAAGCAATTACTTGAGGAAGCAGAGAAAATGGAGGAAACAGGTATGCTAGATTGAAATTCCAAGGGGCCGCCAGAGCATCTATCTGCTCTGCCTGGGGGTCCCTGGATCTCGACCCGTATCTCGGGAGCTTGGCATTCCATCGTGATGCCATGAGATCCAATTCCGGTTGCCCCCACTTGAGAATCGGGCTGGAAAACACTTCTGGATGGAGCTCCCACTCCCCCAGATGAAAGGTCTGCCTGCTCAGGAAATCTGCCTCCCAGTTGTCCACCCCTGGGATGTGGATCACCGACAGACAGCAATAATGGGCCTCCGCCCATTGAATTATTCTGGATACCTCTGTCATAGCCAAGGAACTCCTTGTTTCCCCCTGATGATTGATGTAGGCCACTGACATAATGTTGTCTGACTGGAACCTGATAAACTGTGTCGAGGCTAACTGGGGCCAGGCCAGAAGAGCATTGTAGATCGCTCTTAATTCCAGAATGTTTATGGGTAAAGCAGACTCTGACTGAGTCCAAATTCCCTGAGCCTTTAAAGAGCCCCAGACTGCTCCCCACCCTAGAAGGCTGGCATCTGTTGTCACAATTACCTAAGATGGTCTGCAAAACCATGTTCCCTGGGAGAGATAATCCAAAGACAACCACCACTGAAGAGAGTCCCTTGTCTCCTGCTCCAGGAGACGACGAAGGGACAAGTCTGAATAATCTCCATTCCACTGTATCAGCATGTTCAACTGCAGAGCTCTAAGGTGGAAGCAAGCAAACGGGATGATGTCCATTGCCGCCACCATCAACCCGATTAACTCCATGCACTGAGCCATTGATGTCCGAGGAGTGGACTGAAGGGCTAGACAGGTATCAATAATCTTTAATTTCCTGACCTCCGTTAGAAAAATCTTCATAGACAGAGAGTCTATTATGGTTCCTAGGAAAGTTACCCTTGTGTTTGGAACTAAAGAACTCTCTTCTAAATTTTACCTTCCAGCTGTGGGATCTTAGGAAGGACAACACCAAATCCGTGTGTGACCTTGCTAACTGAAAGGATGGCGTCTGAACTAGAATGTTGTCCAGATAAGGCGCCACTGCAATGCCTTTTGATCAAAGTACCGCCAACAGAGACCCCAGAACCTTTGTGAAGATTCTGGGGGCTGTGGCAAGACTGAAAGAAAGAGCCACAAACTGATAGTGTTTGTCCAGAAAGGCAACCCTTAAGAACTTGTGATGATCCCTGTGAATGGGAACATGTAGATATGCGTCCTTTAAATCCAGTGTTGTTCTAAATTGACCCTCCTGGATCAATGGAAGGATGGAACGAATTGTTTCCATCTTGAAGGACGGTACCCTGAGAAACTTGTTTAAACTCTTGAGCTCTAGAATTGGTCTGAAAGTTCCCTCTTTTTTGGGAACCACGAACAGATTGGAATAAAACCCCAGTCCCTGTTCCTGAATTGGAACGGGAACAATCACTCCTAAAAGTAGAAATCTGCCTCTGGGAGGAAAACCCTTGAACTCCAGTCTGTATCCCTGAGACACTATTTCTATTGCCCAGGGATCCTAGACATCCCGAACTCAGGCTTGAATGAAGGAAAGTCTGCCCCCTACCAGATCCGGTCTCAGATCGGGGGCATGCCCTTCATGCTGTCTTGGAATCACTAACCGGCTTCTTGGACTGCTTTCCTTTGTTCCAAGACTGATTAGATCTCCATGTAGGTTTCGACTGTTCCTGCTTAGAGGAGGAGGAGGAAGAAGAGTTTCCTTTAAAATTTTGAAAGGAACGAAAATTGCTTTGTCGTCTCTTTTATTTATTTCTCTTGTCTTGCGGGAGAAGATGACCCTTACCTCTCGTGATATCAGAAATAATCTCCATCAGATCAGGTCCAAACAAAGTCTTTCCCTTGTAAGGAATAGCTAGAAGTTTAGACTTACTTGATACATCCGCAGACCAAGGCTTTAACCATAAGGCTCTGCGGGCCAAAATAGAGAAACTCAATATCTTCGCTCCCAATTTGATAACTTGAAGGGAAGCGTCCGAAATAAAGGCATTAGCTAGCTTAAGAGCCTTTATCCTATCTTGGATCTCATCCAAAGAAGTCTCAGTCTGGAGGGCCTCAGACAGTACATCAAACCAATATGCCGCCGCACTAGTGACAGTGGCAATGCACACAGCCAGTTGCCACTGCAGACCCTGGTGTACATAAATCTTCTTGAGTAACCCCTCTAACTTCTTATCCATTGGGTCTTTGAAAGCACAACTATCCTCTATGGGAATAGTAGTTCTTTTAGCTAAGGTAGAAACTGCTCCTTCTACCTTAGGAACAGATTGCCAAGCCTCCTTAACAGAGTCGGCTATTGGAAACATTTTCTTAAAAATAGGAGAGGGAGAAAAAGGGATGCCTGGTTTCTCCCACGCCTTAGCAATAATTTCAGTAGCTCTTTTAGGGACTGGAAATACATCTGTATAGGAAGGAACCTTAAAATATCTGTCCAGTTTACTAGACTTTTGAGGGACAACCACCACTGTGGAGTCACTATCGTCCAAGGTAACCAAAACCTCCCTGAGTAACAGACGAAGGTGATCCAGTTTAAATCTGAAAGATACCACCTCTGAGTCTGTCAGAGGTAATAAACCCTCTGAATCTGAAATTTCTCCTTCAGAAGCTACTGCAGTACCCTCCTCTTCAGGTTGTTGGGAGGACACTTCTGAAATTGCGACAATTGTGTCCGATACCTCGTTTACTGAATGTCTGGCTTTTCTCTAACGTTTGCCCTGCAACATTGGAAAGGCAGACAGGGCATCAGAAATAGTTGAAGACATAAGGGAAGCTATGCCTTGTAACGAAATCCCTGAAGGGACTATAGCGGAAGCGCAGGGCAGTAAAATTTGGGACGTTTGGGGAGAAAGCTGCGGCATAAATTAACCTTCAACATTAGACTCTTGGACAACATTGAAATCCTGCTATTCCCTGCTTTTCTGTCATTTTACTCCAAGTCTCTCTTTTTGGTATGTGAATTAAGGCCCTGCATTGAAATCCTGCTATTCCCTGCTTTTCTGTCATTTTACGCCAAGTCTCTCTGTGTATATGTATATTGAGCACATGAATTTAGGCTGCTTAAAATTAAGTCCTGCATTTATTGTAATGATTTTTCCAAATGTCTCAATTCTAATGTCTAGTTAATTGACATGTGATGCTCCATCCTTATCAATACTTGCTATAACTCTAAAATTGATAGTTGTCTTACGTCACAGTTTTAACCCCTTCAAATTTTATTGTCTGTTTACTTAACTCATCTCACCCTGACCAGAATCTGACATTCCATTTGGTCTTACCAACTGTCTAAATTTGGTGGACTCAGCTGACTGCCCTGCCTGTATATATTTCACACTAGTTTGGGGATGTGTGTTGCACAGGGGTGTGCATTGCTTACAGGGCAGTGTACTTTTTAACAATAGCATATGTTCACATTTTCAAAGTGAACATTTTATAAGTGAGGCACTAATTTTTAAGAATTATACAAGAATTGAACAAGGATTGGGTAAAGGGCAAGACACAAGGCAAGTACTCATGTAATACTGTGTTTTATGTATCTCATTGTATCCTTTTGCAAGTGCTGCTGTAACACTGTCTTATGTGTTTACTTGGTTCCCACTTTCATAATAATGCTCAATATCGTCATATTCCTTTTTGCTACCTCTTGTCTCTATAACAAACTACATTACTCAATTACTCCTTCTCCCTCTCCACCTGCACTGTTCATTAGCCCATCTCTCTTATACTCAACTTACTTTTGTACTCATGAACTTTACCTATTCCTAAACACTCTCTCTCCCCCCCTGCACTTCAGCCAAAAAAGTGTCTCATTACTGCAAATCTGCTTCTCATCTCATGTCACTCTCCCTCTTGCTCATACTAGCTGCTGGCAACATCTCCCCTAATCCTGGTCCCTCACAACCTCCTAGCCTTTCACATCCTTGTGTGCCTTTCAATAGACTTCATAAACTAAACTCTGGTAACCTTAATCGCCTTCCTCTTACATCTAAAACCACCTCCCCCTTCACTTGTGCACTCTGGAACTCTCGCTCTGTTTGCAACAAGCTCACTTCTATCCATGATCTCTTTATCTCCCACTCTCTTAACCTTCTGGCTCTAACAGAAACTTGGCTCTCTGCTTCAGACACAGCATCCACTGCTGCACTGTCACATGGGGGTCTCCATTTCAGCCCCACTCTTAGGTCTGGCAATAGACAAGGAGGTGGTGTCGGTATTTTACTTTCCTCTCGTTGCACCTTCCAACAAATACAGCCCTTCACATTTTCGTCATTTGAAGCACACATGATTCGGTTATTCTCTCCCCTCTCTATACATGTTGCAGTCATATACCACCCCCTGGCTCCCCAACTCAATTTTTAGATCACTCTGCTGCCTGGCTTCCTTATTGCCTTTCCTCAGACACCCCTGCCCTCATTCTTGGCGACTTTAACATCCCTCTTGACAATCCCACTGCCGCCTCTGCAAAACAACTTCTTCAACTCACTTCCTCTTTCAGCCTGTCACAATGGAATGACTCTCCCACTCACAAAGCTGGTCATCCCCTTGATCTGACTTTCACCTATCGATGCACTCTTTCAAATTTAACAAACTCCGCTTTTCCTCTCTCTGACCATCATCTCCTAACTTGCAATATCACTTCCCTACCTACAACTCCCCCTACCCCTCACACCAAACTTCACAGAAGCACTAAGTCACTAGATCTGCATCAGCTCGCTAGCTCTCTCAAACCTCTCCTCTCCTCTCATCCATCACCTCCTTTTCCTGCCCTGACCAATCTATCTGCCAGTATAATTCCACCCTTACATCGGTCATTGACACTCTGGTCCATCCAACCTTAGCTCAGAAACCACACTCTCATCCTCAGCCCTGGCATACTCCTATGACACGATACCCGTACTGCTGAGTGACACTGGAGGAAATCTCGGAGTTCAGCTGACTTTCTTCACTACAAGTTCATCCTGAACTCTTACTATTCTGCCCTTAATCTTTATAAGCAACAATATTTCTCTAATCTCATCTCTACTCTTTCCTTTAACCCTAAACATCTGTTCTCCACGTTCAACACTCTTCTCCGCCCACCCCCACCTAACACAACCTCTCTCTCAGCTGAAGATTTTGCCAGCCACTTCAACAACAAAATTGACTCCATCAGAAGTGAAACCAGCTCTCAACATACTTCCAATCTCGCACCCCCTCAAAAGCTCACAATCACCCAAAACCCAAATATCCAAAAATGCAGCTCTTTTGCCCGTTAACGAGGACGAAGTTTCTGCCCTTATAATGTCCTCCCACCTCACTACCTGTCCACTCGACCCCAACCCCTCACAGCTACTCCCCTCCCTCTCTTCTACCCTCACCCCCATACTCGCACACATTTTCAACATCTCCCTCAGCACTGATATATTTCCCTCATCTCTAAAACATGCACTGGTCACACCTATACTCAAAAAAACCTTCCCTCGATCCAACCTCCCCTTCCAACTACCACCCTATTTCCCTACTCCCTCTTGCCTCAAAGCTCCTCGAAAAGCTAGTTTACGCACGTCTATCCCATTTCCTTACACTAAAGTCTCTTCTTGACCCACTGCAATCTGGATTTTGTTCCCATCACTCTACAGAGACAGCAATGGTCAAGGTTACCAATGACCTACTTACAGCAAAATCCAAAGACCACTTCTCTCTGCTTATCCTCCTTGACCTGTCTGCAGTCTTTGACACTGTTGACCACCCTCTTCTGCTCCAAACCCTCCAATCCTTCGGCATCTGTGAAACAGCTCTCTCGTGGTTCTCTTCCTATCTGACTAACCGTACATTTAGTACATCCTCTGCCCCGTTACCACTTTCTGTTGGGGTACCTCAAGGCTCTGTCCTTGGTCCCCTTCTCTTTTCAATGTACACGTCATCACTAGGTTCCTTAAAGGGACATTACACACTCAAAAAAATATGGGGTATTCAAATAAAGAATAAAAAAAAAATAAAGTTTGTAATTGACATGTTTTAGCAATTTTTCTTCTAAAGCTTATAAAATTGATGATAAAGTGTCACTAAATAAGAATACGTTCGTAGGACACACTAGCTACAAAGCAAGGAGTTTTTCCTCGCTCCCTAGCTAGTGTCCTTATAGCCAGCCCCCATGCTGTAGCTGCTAATACATGTCCATTACAATCCCCTCCGTGACTGTTCCACTGTGCAGGGGAATAGGGAATCTCACTCACTGGGTCCCGTGCCCAGCACCCTGTTCCCCCTTCTAATTGGTTGCTTGCCTGCCAGCTGTCCCCCCTCCGTTTTCAGACTGAGCCCCGTCAGTGATCGCATTGTCGAATGCCAGAAGCGCTAGCATTACAAGCCATTCCGTGATATTACTTTGTAGCAATGTACAGGCTCTTATTATGTGTTGCAGCATTGTGGGCTGTGCGTGAGTATGATCATGCTTTCTAACATAACTGTAATGCCCATATTCAATGCTCATACTCACGCACAGCCCACAATGTGTATACGAGTTGTTCTTGTCAAGAACAACTCGTATACACATCACATTGAAACCTTTGAGGTGAAAGTGTTGGTGGTGATGATAATGTGAAATTGACAGTATTTTCTAGAGGCTCTGTATTATTTCCCCGTGCTGTAACCATTTCGTTTCTTGTTGCTGGTAACATGTGAGGTCTGTTAATTGAGGGTCGTTTGTAGTCCATTATCTTTGCTGACACAGGAGTTAAAAAAGAGAAAAAATCCAAACGTCTGCAAGAAAGTGATTCCTTCTTAGTCCCAAATGTTCTTCATTAGTTTTAAAACAAATGTTCCCATTAGCTCCATTGATTTGTTTGCAAAAGTAAATATAAATAATTTAAAAATATTTAAATTCAACATAATGTTGACGTTTATATTAATCCTTTTTGTATATTTATTGTGATGATTGGTTTCCAGCTACTTTGTATTTTATACTTTAGTTTGGTAAACGACATTATCAAATCATCACAATAAATATACAAAAAGGATTAATATAAACGTCAACATTATGTTGAATTTAAATATTTTTAAATTATTTTCTGGTTTATTGTTTGCAGCGCAAACATTCTATGCATTTAAACCTGAGCACTACATAGACTAGTTTCTGGTTGTTTTGTGCGTGATGTGATCTCACTGTTTTTTGACTGTCTTCATCTCTCATAAAGTACACAGCATTCTTGTCTGGTGATTGTGTAATACAGAGTAAATTGTTGTATATATTTTGTTTCATCACAATAAACTAAACTATATTCAACATGCAGGCCCATTGTAACACCGTGAGATATATACTTTGCAGATCATAACAAATACTGCTACCATTGAAACGCAGCACATAATAACTTCTTTATCTTCTTCAATTAGATAAAGTATACACACAATTTATACTTCATATTCTCCTCTTGAAAATTACTTTTGCAAACAAATCAATGGAGCTAATGGGAACATTTGTTTTAAAACTAATGAAGAACATTTGGGACTAAGAAGGAATCACTTTCTTGCAGACGTTTGGATTTTTTCTCTTTTTTAAGTCCTGTGTCAGCAAAGATAATGGACTACAAACGACCCTCAATTAACAGACCTCACATGTTACCAGCAACAAGAAACGAAATGGTTACAGCACGGGGAAATAATACAGAGCCTCTAGAAAATACTGTCAATTTCACATTATCATCACCACCAACACTTTCACCTCAAAGGTTTCAATGTGATGTGTATACGAGTTGTTCTTGACAAGAACAACTCGTATACACATTGTGGGCTGTGCGTGAGTATGAGCATTGAATATGGGCATTACAGTTATGTTAGAAAGCATGATCATACTCACGCACAGCCCACAATGCTGCAACACATAATAAGAGCCTGTACATTGCTACAAATTAATAACACGGAATGGCTTGTAATGCTAGCGCTTCTGGCATTCGACAATGCGATCACTGACGGGGCTCAGTCTGAAAACGGAGTGAAACTTTGTCATCAATTTTAGAAGCTTTAGCAGAAAAATTGCTAATACATGTCAATTACAAACTTTATTTTTTTTTATTCTTTATTTGAATACCCCATATTTTTTTGAGTGTATAATGTCCCTTTAATAAAGTCCCATGGGTTTCAATACCATTTGTATGCCGATGACACCCAAATCTACACCTCTGCACCAGACCTACCTCCTTCCTTACTAACCTGTGTCACTAACTGTCTTTCTCACATCTTATCTTGGATGTCCTCTCACTACTTTAAGCTAAATCTCTCCAAAACAGAACTCCTTATTTTTCCCCCTTCTTCCAATGTCTCCTCCCCCAAAATTTCTATAACTGTTGATAATACCATCATTAACCCTACCCCGCACGCCCGATGTCTTGTTGTCACACTTGACTCAGATCTTTCCTTCACTCCTCACATTCAGTCCTTGGCTAATGCCTGTCGCTTCCACCTTAAAAACATCACTAAAATTAGACATTTCCTTACACAAGATACAACCAAGATTTTAATCCACTCTCTCATCCTTTCCGCCTCGACTACTGCAACTCCGTCCTCTCTGGTCTACCTAGCTGCCGCATAGCTCCTTTACAATCCATTATGAATGCCTCTGCCAGGCTCATCTTCCTTACTCGTCGCTCTTCATATGCTGCAATCTGCCAATCCCTTCACTGGCTTCCTCTTGCCTATAGGATTAAACATAAAATCCTCACTCTGACATATAAAGCTATCACTTGCACTGCTCCCCCCTACATCTCAAAACTTGTCTCTAGATACTCTCCCTCCCATCCCCTTCGATCAGATCAGGATCTCCTCCTCTATTGTGACTTCCTCACATTCCTGTTTACAGGACTTCTCCAGACTGGCCCCCATCTTGTGGAATTCCCTGCCTCGCTCAATAAGATTCTCCCCTTGTTTTAACAGCTTCAAGTACTCCCTAAAAACTCTACTATCCAGGGATGCATACAACCAACACTAATCTTTCCTAACTCCATTGCTTTCCCCTTGAACCCCTTAGAATGTAAGCCTATGGGCCCAGCTGTTTACAGATCGCTTCATAAGAGCCGACTACAACAGTGAAACTCTCGGCAGGGCCCTCTACCCACTTGACCCCTACAAAAGCTATCCTGTACACGACTATGTCTACAGTGCTGCGGAATCTGTTGGCGCTCTACAAATACCTGATGATAATAATAACAACAACAACATCTGCCTTAGAGGAGACTGGCTCTGGGGAAAAAAAAATATATCTTATCCCTATAACAAAGTCCTTTGAATACATGAAGGACAGAAAGGGATTGGTGGTTCCACATTAGCATCAAAACATAAAGCACAGGTGACATCTTGCAAGTCCCCCTTGGTCCATGCCTGCACACAATTTACCAAATAACAAATAAAAATGATTAAATTTATTTGGAAAAAAATAATTATAAAAAAAACACAATTTATGCTTACCTGATAAATTTATTTATCTTGTGGTGTATCCAGTCCACGGATCATCCATTACTTGTGGGATATTCTCATTCCCAACAGGAAGTTGCAAGAGGACACCCACAGCAGAGCTGTTATATAGCTCCTCCCCTAACTGCCATATACAGTCATTCGACCGAAAACACGCAGAGAAGGGAGAAACCATAGGGTGCAGTGGTGACTGTAGTTTAAATGAAAAAAATGACCTGCCTTAAAATGACAGGGCGGGCCGTGGACTGGATACACTACAAGAGAAATAAATTTATCAGGTAAGCATAAATTGTGTTTTCTCTTGTAAGGTGTATCCAGTCCACGGATCATCCATTACTTGTGGGATACCAATACCAAAGCTAAAGTACACAGATGAAGGGAGGGACAAGGCAGGTACTTAAATGCAAGGTACCACTGCCTGTAAAACCTTTCTCCCAAAAATAGCCTCCGAAGAAGCAAAAGTATCAAATTTGTAGAATTTTGAAAAAGTATGAAGCGAAGACCAAGTCGCCGCCTTGCAAATCTGTTCAACAGAAGCCTCATTTTTAAAGGCCCAAGTGGAAGCCACAGCTCTAGTAGAATGAGCTGTAATCCTTTCAGGAGGCTGCTGTCCAGCAGTCTCATAGGCTAAGCGGATTATACTTTTTAGCCAAAAAGAAAGAGAGGTTGCCGAAGCCTTTTGACCTCTCCTCTCCTCTGTCCAGAGTAGACAACAAACAAATCAGATGTTTGACGAAAATCTTTAGTAACATAGTAACATAGTAGATAAGGTTGAAAAAAGACTGAAGTCCATCGAGTTCAACCTATACAAATCTAAAATACTTACAAAAAGCTCCAGTTAAGCTTAAATAACCCCATTAAAATGTGACCCATTTAATACTAGCAATCATATCCATGAATTTTGTTTATATACAGAAATTTATCCAGACTATTTTTAAATGTATCTATGGTATTGGCATTCACTACCTCCTTTGGTAATGAGTTCCACAATTTTATTGCTCTTACAGTGAAAAAACGTTTCCGTTGCAGGAGATTAAATCTCCTTTCCTCCAACCTTAAATTATGACCTCTTGTCAGAACCAATTTTCTTGGAATAAAAAGAGCTTCTGCCATCTCTGTATATGGGCCTTGAATATATTTATATAAAGTAATCATGTCACCTCTCAAGCGCCTTTTTTCTAAAGAGAACAGACCCAGTTTGGCTAGCCTCTCCTCATAGGTTAATTTCTCCAATCCCCTTATTAGCTTTGTGGCCCTTCTCTGAACTTTTTCTAGTTCTGCAATATCTTTTTTAGCAATCGGTCCCCAGAACTGCACTCCAAACTCAAGGTGAGGTCTTACCAGGGCTTTATATAATGACAGAATTATGGTTTCCTCCCTTGAATCAATGCCTCTTTTAATACATGCTAGTATCTTATTAGCCTTTGAAGCCGCTGCCCTGCATTGTGCACTCATTTTTAGCTTGTTATCTATTACTACTCCCAAATCCCTTTCCTCCTGTGTTTGGCTAAGTCTTGTCCCATTTAAAAAATACATAGCCTGCTTATTTTTACTTCCAAAATGTAGAACCTTACATTTTTCCGTATTAAATCTCATTTTCCATTCACTTGCCCATAGTTCTAATTTTCGCAAATCCCTTTGCAAAGAGAGTTCATCCTGCTCTGACCTAATGACCTTACTTAACTTAGTATCATCTGCAAAAATAGAGATGTCGCTATTTAATCCTTGCTCCAAGTCATTTATAAAAATATTAAAAAGAACAGGGCCCAGTACTGATCCCTGGGGGACGCCACTGATTACCTTTGTCCAATCTGAGTATGATCCATTTACTGCTACTCGTTGCTCCCTATCTTTTATCCAGTTATTTATCCATGAGCTAACATTTTCAGCTATTCCCAGTCCCTTAATTTTGTGCATTAATCTCTCATGTGGCACTGTATCGAATGCCTTTGCAAAATCTAAGTATATCACATCAACTGATTCCCCTTTATCTATATTTTTACTTACTTCCTCGTAGAATCTAATTAGATTAGTTTGACATGATCTATTTCTCCTAAAGCCATGCTGATTAGAACTCATAATCTTGTTTACACGAATATGCTCATCAATATAATCCCTTATAATCCCTTCAAATATCTTCCCCACTATTGATGTCAGACTAACTGGTCTATAGCTTCCTGGATCATCCCTGCTTCCCTTTTTGAAGAGTGGCACCACATCAGCTTTACGCCAATCCTGGGGTACCATGCCTGAGGATAATGAGTCTTGAAAAATTAAGAGTAAAGGTTTGTCTATAACAGTGCTAAGTTCACTTAACACCCTTGGGTGTATTCCATCTGGGCCTGGAGTTTTATTTACCTTAATATTTTTTAGTTTTTTCCTGATATCCTCTAAACAAAACCCAGTTAGTGGTATGGACTGGCATGTTCTATTCTGTTCCAAAGTATCATTCAATGGTTCCTCTCTTGTGTATACTGAAGAAAAAAACTGGTTTAGTACCTCAGCCTTTTCCCTGTCATTATTTATCATGCTACCCCCCACACATTTTAATGTACCTATATTATCCTTCTTAGATTTTTTGCTATTTATGTACTTAAAGAACCTTTTAGGGTTAGACTTAGAATCCTTGGCAATTAATTTTTCATTTTCAATTTTGGCTAATTTGATTGCTTTTTTGCATGCTTTGTTACATTCCTTATAAATATTGTATGCTGAGTCTGTGCTATTTTCTTTTAATAATTTAAATGCCCTACGTTTTTTCCTAATTTCTTTTAACACATTTTTATTTAGCCATAACGGCTTATTTTTTTTATTTTTATTTTTATAACCATATGGTATGTATTGATATGTATATTTATTTAACAAATTTTTAAATATTATCCATTTATCCTCTGTATTTTTATTAGTAAAACTTCAAAGCACGAACCACGTCCAGATTGTGTAATAGACGTTCCTTCTTTGAAGAAGGATTAGGACACAATGATGGAACAACAATCTCTTGATTGATATTCTTGTTAGATATCACCTTAGGTAAAAACCCAGGTTTGGTACGCAGGACTACCTTATCCGAATGGAAAATCAGATAAGGAGAATCACATTGTAAGGCAGATAACTCGGAGACTACGAGCCGAGGAAATAGCTACCAAAAAGAGAACTTTCCAAGATAAAAGTTTGATATCTATGGAATGAAGAGGTTCAAAAGGAACTCCTTGAAGAACCATAAGAACCAAATTTAAGCTCCATGGCGGAGCAACAGGTTTAAACACAGGCTTGATTCTAACTAAAGCCTGACAAAAAGCCTGAACGTCTGGAACATCTGCCAGACGCTTGTGCAAAAGAATAGACAGCGCAGAAATCTGTCCTTTTAAGGAAATAGCTGACAATCCTTTTTCCAAACCTTCTTGGAAAAAGCATAATATCCTGGGAATCCTGACTTTACTCCATGAGTAACCCTTGGATTCACACCAATAAAGATATTTACGCCATATCTTATGATAAATTTTCCTGGTGACAGGCTTTCGTGCCTGTATTACGGTATCAATGACTGACTCGGAGAAGCCACGCTTTGATAAAATCAAGCGTTCAATCTCCATGCAGTCAGTCTCAGAGAAATTAGATTTGGATGGTGGAAAGGACCCTGAAGAAGAAGGTCCTGTCTCAGAGGCAGAGTCCATGGTGGAAAGGATGACATGTCCACTAGATATGCATACCAGGTCCTGTGTGGCCACGCAGGCGCTATTAGAATCACTGATGCTCTCTCCTGCTTGATCTTGGCAATCAGTCGATTGAGCAGAGGAAACGGTGGAAACACATAAGCCAGGTTGAAAGACCAGGGCATTGCTAGAGCATCTATCAGCGTCTTCTTGGGATCCCTGGACCTGGATCCGTAACAAGGAAGCTTGGCGTTCTGTCGAGACGCCATGAGATCCAGTTCTGGTTTGCCCCAACGATGAATCAATTGTGCAAACACCTCCGGATGGAGTTCCCACTCCCCCGGATGAAAAGTCTGTCGACTTAGAAAATCCGCCTCCCAGTTCTCTACACCTGGGATATGGATAGCTGATAGGTAGCAAGAGTGAATCTCTGCCCAGTGAATTATTCTTTAGACTTCTAACATCGCTAAGGAACTTCTTGTTCCCCCTTGATGATTGATGTAAGCCACAGTCGTGATGTTGTCCGACTGAAATCTGATGTACCTCAGAGTTGCTAACTGAGGCCAAGCCTGAAGAGCATTGAATATCGCTCTCAGTTCCAGAATATTTATTGGAAGGAGTGTCTCCTCCTGAGTCCACGATCCCTGAGCCTTCAGGGAGTTCCAGACTGCACCCCAACTTAGAAGGCTGGCATCTGTTGTTACAATTGTCCAATCTGGCCTGCGAAAGGTCATACCTTTGGACAGATGGACCCGAGATAGCCACCAGAGAAGAGAATCCCTGGTCTCTTGATCCAGATTTAGTTGAGGGGACAAATCTGTGTAATCCCCGTTCCACTGACTGAGCATGCATAGTTGCAGCGGTCTGAGATGTAAGCGTGCAAACGGCACTATGTCCATTGCCGCTACCATTAAGCCGATTACTTCCATGCACTGAGCCACCCAAGGGCGCGGAATGGAATGAAGAACACGGCAGGAATTTAGAAGTTTTGATAACCTGGATTCCGTCAGGTAAATTTTCATTTCTACAGAATCTATCAGAGTCCCTAGGAAGGAAACTCTTGTGAGTGGGGATAGAGAACTCTTTTCCTCGTTCACTTTCCACCCATGCGACCTCAGAAATGCCAGTACTATATCCGTATGAGACTTGGCAATTTGGAAGCTTGACACCTGTATCAGGATGTCGTCTAAATAAGGGGCCACTGATATACCCCGCGGCCTTAGGACCGCCAGAAGCGACCCTAGAACCTTTGTGAAGATTCTTGGGGCTGTAGCTAATCCAAAAGGAAGAGCTACGAACTGGTAATGCCTGTCCAGAAAGGCAAACCTGAGAAACCGATGATGATCTTTGTGTATCGAAATGTGAAGATAAGCATCCTTTAGATCCACTGTAGTCATATATTGACCCTCCTGTATCATAGGTAGGATGGTACGAATAGTTTCCATCTTGAATGATGGAACTCTGAGGAATTTGTTTAAGAGCTTTAGATCCAAAATTGGTCTGAAGGTTCCCTCTTTTTTGGGAACCACAAACCGATTTGAGTAAAAACCCTGTCCCTGTTCCTCCTTTGGAACTGGATGGATCACTCCCATAACTAGGAGGTCTTGTACACAGTGTAAGAATGCCTCTCTCTTTATCTGGTTTGCAGATAATTGTGAAAGGTGAAATCTCCCTTTTGGGGGGGAAGCTTTGAAGTCCAGAAGATATCCCTGGGATATAATTTCCAACGCCCAGGGATCCTGAACATCTCTTGCCCATGCCTGGGCGAAGAGTGAGAGTCTGCCCCCTACTAGATCCGTTACTGGATAGGGGGCCGTTCCTTCATGCTGTCTTAGAGGCAGCAGCAGGCTTTTTGACCTGCTTACCTTTGTTCCAGGTCTGGTTTGGCCTCCAGACCGTCTTGGACTGAGCAAAAGTTCCCTCTTGTTTTGCATTAGAGGAAGTTGATGCCGTACTTGCCTTGAAGTTTCGAAAGGTACGAAAATTAAACTGTTTGGCCCTTGATTTGGACCTGTCCTGAGGAAGGGCATGACCTTTTCCTCCAGTGATATCAGCAATAATCTCCTTCAAACCAGGCCCGAATAGGGTCTGCCCCTTGAAGGGAATGTTAAGCAGCTTAGATTTTGAAGTCACGTCAGCTGACCATGATTTAAGCCATAGCGCCCTACGCGCCTGTATAGCAAAACCAGAATTCTTAGCCGTTAGTTTAGTCAAATGAACAATGACATCAGAAACAAAAGAATTGGCTAGTTTAAGTGCTCTAAGTTTGCCAAGTATGTCATCCAATGGAGTCGCTACCTGTAAAGCCTCTTCCAGAGACTCAAACCAGAACGCCGCAGCAGCAGTGACAGGAGCAATGCATGCAAGGGGCTGTAGGATAAAACCTTGTTGAATAAACATTTTCTTAAGGTAACCTTCTAATTTTTTATCCATTGGATCTGAAAAAGCAGAACTGTCCTCGACAGGGATAGTAGTACGCTTTGCAAGAGTAGAAACTGCTCCCTCCACCTTAGGAACTGTCTGCCATAAGTCCCGTGTGGTGGCGTCTATAGGAAACATTTTTCTAAAAATAGGAGGTGGAGAGAACGGCACACCTGGCCTATCCCATTCCTTAGTAATAATTTCTGTAAACCTTTTAGGTATTAGAAAAACATCAGTACACACCGGCACTGCAAAGTATTTATCCAGTCTACACAATTTCTCTGGCACTTCAATTGTGTCACAGTCATTCAGAGCAGCTAAAACCTCTCTGAGCAATATGCGGAGGTGTTCAAGCTTAAATTTAAATGTAGAAATATCAGAATCGGGTATCTTTCCTGAGTCAGAAATATCACCCACAGACTGAAGCTCTCCTTCCTCAGCTTCTGCATATTGTGAGGCAGTATCAGACATGGTTCTTAAAGTATGCTCTGTATGTCGTCTAACCCCAGAGCTATCTCGCTTACCTCTAAATTCAGGTAGTCTGGCTAATACCGCTGACAGTGTATTATCCATGACTGCCGCCATGTCTTGTAAAGTAATCGCTATGGGTGCCCTAGATGTACTTGGCGCCATTTGAGCGTGAGTCCCTTGAGCGGGAGTCAAAGGATCTAACATGTGGGGAGAGTTAGTCAGCATAACTTTCCCCTCGTCAGATTCCTCTGGTGATAAATTTTTTAAAGACAGAATATGATCTTTATTGCTTAATGTGAAATCAGTACATTTGGTACACATTCTAAGAGGGGGTTCCACCATGGCCTTTAAACATAATGAACAAGGAGTTTCCTCTATGTCAGACATGTTTGTACAGACTAGCAATGAGACTAGCAAGCTTGGAAAACACTTTAAATCAAGTTAACAAGCAAATATAAAAAACGGTACTGTGCCTTTAAGAGAAACAAATTTTGTCAGAATTTGAAAAACAATGAAAAAAGGCAGTTACACAAACGAAATTTTTACAGTGTGTATAATAAGCTAACAGAGCATTGCACCCACTTGCAAATGGATGATTAACCCCTTAGTTCAAATAATGGATCAAAAAAACGACAGACGTTTTTTTAACAGTCACAATCAACTGCCACAGCTTTGCTGTGGTCCTACCTTCCCCAAAAAATGATTTTAGGCCCTTTTGAGATGTCCTACAGCACTCAGGGGACTTCTGAGCAAACTGGATGTCTCAGTCTGTAATTTTAACTGCGCAAAAAAGCGCTAAAATAGGCTCCTCCCACCCATAGTACAACAGTGGAAAGCCTCAGGAAACTGTTACTAAGCAAAAATAAAGCCAGCCATGTGGAAAAAATTAGGCCCCAATAATTTTTATCACCAGACACACATATAAAAACGATTAAACATGCCAGCAAACGTTTTATATTGCATTTATATAAGGGTAATACCCCTGAGAGTAAGCATGATACCAGTCATTATTAAATCACTGTATTCAGGCTTAACTTACATTAATTCGGTATCAGCAGCCTTTTCTAGCATTTCCAATCCTAGAAAAAATTATAACTGCACATACCTCATAGCAGAATAAACTTAAGTTACCTCACTCCTCAGACATATGTGAGAACAGCAATGGATCTTAGTTACAACCTGCTAAGATCATAGAAAACTCAGGCAGATTCTTCTTCTACTTCTGCCTGAGATAAAATAGTACAACTCCGGTACCATTTAAAATAACAAACTTTTGATTGAAGAAAATAAACTAACTATTTTTTTACCACTCTCTCTTACTACCTCCATGCGTGTTGAGAGTTGCAAGAGAATGACGGATATGGCAGTTAGGGGAGGAGCTATATAACAGCTCTGCTGTGGGTGTCCTCTTGCAACTTCCTGTTGGGAATGAGAATATCCCACAAGTAATGGATGATCCGTGGACTGGATACACCTTACAAGAGAAAATGTTACTGTCTCTTTAAATTTAAAACGGTTCTTTTATTTTTTGCTGCAAAACAAGTTTAACGTTTTCCCTTTGTACTGCCAATACAACAAACTAACCTCTGCACCTCAGCACTCTGTTGAAGTGCTCCTACCTGACAGAAGATCGTTAGGGCCCAAAACGGTCTTTTTCACTCTTCAGTACGACTCTACTTGAAAATGCCTGATACAATGATACAAGAAAAACACTGTGTCTGCACTAGTAACGCATGATTTTCTTGCATGCTACCCTAGAACAGACCAGTCAATCCTCTATGCGCACTGTCTCTGAGCTGAAGCGCTACGGAATAGCGCCAAAACCGGAAGGACCGCCCATCGTGGGCGTGACTTAGTCGACATACATTATGTGCTGTGAAACCACCGGAGCCATTAATGTACACTCCTATTCTGAAAAATGTCAGATTAAACATTCAGCTTCCTCCAGCCTCAGTGCCCTGGTCCATAAACTGCCCAATTATCTTTCCCATAGGAAAAAACCTATTATGTCCCCACATAAAGAACTATTTTCTTAAAGGGACATTAAACACTTTGAGAAGGTAATATAAAATGATAAATTGTATATAATAAAACAACGCTGCAATATACTTTCGTTATTTATTTTGTCCTCTTTGCCTGTAATTCCATTCTGAAATTGTGAGCTTTTCAGTTCCTTTTAGAAATGGAAGTGCAGAACACTGTTAAATCCAGCACAACCATTGGATGCACACTCTAGTGACCTATTTATAACTGACCCTAATTGGCCACAGCAGAGAAGGTAACACAAGTTACAACATGGCAGCTCCCAGTGTTTTATAGACACTAAAACTTTACACTTATTTTGTCACTTTTTAAACAACTAACGAAACTTTAAAAAATACATCTACATGTTAGTCATGGACTAATCTTTTCTTTGAATGCATCATTCTATCTAGCATGTATTTAGTGTTTAATGTCCCTTTAAAGAGCCCCTTCTGTCCTAGTATGTGCTCATTGAAAAATTCTGAGTCCTTATCCCCAGAAACTTAAGGTAGCACTTACCTTGACTTCTGCCTGGCAGCAAGGCAGCTCTCAGGTTTGAGAGGTCCTCCTGTCCCTCACATCTACCTGTGGAAAATAAAATGCTGAGTCAATCAATATCTCAGACTGAAGGATAAGGGCAGCAAGACAATTATAGGAGGCACAGTGAGAATTATGTCCCACAAGTTCCCATTGCTCTAAAGCCACCAAAGCTCTACTGTAGAGACTGATATGGACTACGGCTACACCCTAGGACAAAGCAGCTCACACTTCTATTACTTTAAAAATAATAAACTCTTGATAGAAGAATCTAATCTAACACCTCACTTTACCTCTTCCTATCACTAACGTAGCCAAAGAGAATGACTAGAGTGGGAGGGAAGGGATGAGCTATTTAACAGCTCTGCTGTGGTGCTCTTTGCTGACCAGGAGGTGAATATCCCATTAGTAATTAAGATGATCTGTGGACTCATCGTGTCTTAAAAAATAAAATGGACCTTACACCCCCAATGGCTGGGGCACTCAACACCTCCAGGGGACCAGACACCAGCAGACCAGGATTTCTCCGTTGCCACATGTTCAGGAATGCGGAAATGGAGAGCCAAAATGTGGCTATGCCCGGTCACAAGGTAAACCGTGCAGTCCTTGCAAAAGGGAGCGCGTGTGAATACGTGCACGGCCATTAATGATCAGCCGAATGAGGAAGGGGGGAAAAATTGTTTGGATCTGGGAGGGGGGAGTGTATTGAGGGGGAGGGGGAAGCTACACTACAGAAAATAGGGGGTCTATGTTTGTTTGTTTTTTAACAAAAAAGGGCAAATTTGTTAGTAAACTGGGTACTGGCGGATAGCTGCCAGTACCTAAGATGGCTGCAAAAAGATTGAGGGGGGAGGCTGAGAGAGCTGTATGGGGGGGGAGATTAGGGAGGTTGGGGGGTAATAGGGGATCCTACACACTTATAATATATATATAAATAAATAAAAAATCTTTAAAAAAAACAAAATCCCCTTTATTTTTTATACTGTGTGTTTAACTCCCCCCCCCCCCCCAAACGCCTCATGGGACTAGTACGCAGCCCGTGATTGGAACGCTGGCAAATGCCACTTCTGAATGGCTGACTGGCTTCTCAATGAAACTTGAACTAGACTTTACCTATGTGTTGAACATATTGCTGGGGATTAAACAGTTAAGTTTACTAATAATATATGTGCTAACAAATTAGAGGATAAAGCGTTTGCATTAGAATATCCCTGTCATTAAGATTAGCATACAAGATTTAGAGAATCCTTCCTCTGTGACAAGGGGACACATTGCACTTTCAGGAACATATTAAACAGCAATAACTTTACATGTGTCTTAAATAAACATTTATTAAGTAATAAGGGTGGCGGCTTTTACACACAAAGGTCAGATAATGCGCTAATAAGGAGCTTTGCTTACAATAGATACAAGTCGAACCAATAAATAAAGTACAGCACCAAAAGCAAATATACAGCTGTATAATTACAACCAAAAAAAATATTATCATCCAATATCCTTATTCAAGGTCATTATAAATATAGTCCTGTGCATTTTTTGTCTGATCAAATGGAGAGGGTGTGACATTATTCTGCAGTAATCCCCAGCTTGGTCCTAAATAAAGTGTTTTATTGTGTAAACCAGAGGGATATTTCACTCTTTCAAAAAGCGATTGTTCTGTTTGGTAGTTTGTGGATTTTGTTAGTAGCCGGAGTGACGCTCTGTAGCCTTCTTATATGAAGGTAGCGCGGTGTATCTGGCGCTCCTGCAGCTCTCTGTATAAAGCCTCGTTTTCTCTTTGCAGCTTCCAGATGCGCTCATTCTGCGCAGAGAGCTCCTGCAGAAAACACAATATGTTATAGTGCCGTCCCAGAACAAATATACGCTGCGCTTATCCTTTAACAGTCGCACACATATAGGTGTTACTGCACCTCCATAATAAACAGAACCCCCCTTAACTATTTCTATACTGAATTCTCACTCTGCCATGCAGCCATCTCTGCTATTATTGGAGCATTTGAAAGGTGGGAATATCATAGCTGCCAATGTTCAATGGATATTTAATCAGAACATTTTATTTATTTATGTTGAAGAGATACTTAGGGAGGTGTCTGAAGCACTATATGGCGGGAAATAGCGCTCCACAAATGTCCCTGATTTTCAACTAAAGATATAAAGAGAATGAAAATTTGATAGAAGTAAATTAGGTAGTTGTTTAAAATTGCATGCACTATCTGAATCAAGAAAGAAAACATTTTTTGTTTCATATCCTTTACAAAACGATAAATAAAATCTAGGAACAAGTATGTAGGTAGGGTCCAATGGTTTCCAAGCTGCATCCACTATGCTTTGCACAAAAACACTCAATGCAAACTAAATACAATAAGCACAAAATATTCAATACTGGATCAGTCTGATATATAAACTGCAGATGATTCAAACATGCCAGTTCAGCAAATGAACTATTTTATTTGTCTGCAGTTTTAATGCATAGTGCAGGAGACTTGGACGCTACGATATACAAATACACAAAACCAACATGAACCTGTTGTCTGATTTCCACGGTCGGACATCCATTTTACCGCATGATACCGCGCGTTCACTACTCAGGTTTAGCGACTAACACTCTATAGTGGGTGCGCAGAGCAATATTGTTCTAACATGCGGAATGGTGTGTGCGGCGCAATAGAAGATTTAAACGGATGTTCCAACCAAAATTCAAATGCACATGGGCGCAATTCAGATTATATTAGAAGCATTTTTGAAATATACATTGGCTAATATGTCTCTAGTGAAAGCTACAGCTGTTTCAAGAGTGTACTTAAAGGGACATTATACACTAGATTTTTCTTTGCATAAATGTTTTGTAGATAATCCATTTATATAGCCCATACAGGTTTAAAAAAAAGAAAAAGTATAGCTTTGCTTATTTTTAAATAACATTGCGCTGATTTTGAGACTCCTAACCAAGCCCAACGTTTTAGGAGAATACTGATGTCTACCCTTTAAGTCTGCTCCTTGCAACAGCATTTTAAACAGCACTTGCTCAGAGAGATAAGATTCTTGTATCATCTGGTAATTACTCATTTGATACAAGTCACTAAAACAGAGATACATTTTATTAGAAGTATTTTTCCCAATACAATTATTTTGTAAATATGTTTATATTCAAAGATGTAATTTATCTAAGTGCATTTACATTTTGACTGGAATGTCCTTTACGTGTACAATGGACTTTATCACTGGCTAAATATATTTTTTATAAAAGATTGTTCACCATCAGCAATTTTGTTTTATCTTATATAATGATCCAATATATACACATATGCAAACATACTCTCCTCCAGTGCTTGAATTATACTCACCCTTGTGAGCTGCTTGTTCTGGTGTTTAAGAGAGGTCAAGATGTCAGAATGCCTAGAGTTGAAGCTCGGTTGTCTCCGGACACCCTATAGAAAGAAGTGGTAAGAAGAGACATCAGAAACTATACTTTGATGTGATTTACTTAATCAGTTTCTTATATCAGACGTCTATATAAGAATATACATGCAGTGCTATAATTTGCTATAGCCATTGTCAAAGTTACCCTACGTACATCAGTCCTATGAGAAATATTCATTTAAGGCCCCAAAAATAATATGTAACAATACCACAATGTGCTTTTATTATGTGTATATAGGGTTGCCACCTTGGCCATATTTTCCTAGACACTTATATGTTACACATGCTGCAGGGCGTGCAGAGGGGAACATGACTAGTGCTGTCCAGGGTTTTTAATTAATGTTCCTACATGGACACCCTGCAGCATGTGTAACTTATAAGTGTCCAGGAAAACATGGCTGAGGTGGCAACCCTATATGTCTAGCACCTTTTTTTTCCTTACATTTATCGGCTCTGTTCTAATTCTTGGAAGAGGTTAAATCAATATTATAGCCTATAAGCCAGTGATGATTAGTGAGAAGTGCCTATAAGCCAGTGATGATTAGTGAGAAGTGCCTATAAGCCAGTGATGATTAGTGAGAAGTGCCTATAAGCCAGTGATGATTAGCGAGAAGTGCCTATAAGCCAGTGATGATTAGTGAGAAGTGCCTATAAGCCAGTGATGATTAGCGAGAAGTGCCTATAAGCCAGTGATGATTAGTGAGAAGTGATAAGCCAGTGATGATTAGTGAGAAGTGCCTATAAGCCAGTAATGATTAGTGAGAAGTGCCTATAAGCCAGTAATGATTAGTGAGAAGTGCCTATAAGCCAGTGATGATTAGCGAGAAGTGCCTATAAGCCAGTGATGATTAGTGAGAAGTGATAAGCCAGTGATGATTAGTGAGAAGTGCCTATAAGCCAGTAATGATTAGTGAGAAGTGCCTATAAGCCAGTAATGATTAGTGAGAAGTGCCTATAAGCCAGTGATGATTAGTGAGAAGTGCCTATAAGCCAGTGATGATTAGTGAGAAGTGCCTATAAGCCAGTAATGATTAGTGAGAAGCCAGTAATGATTAGTGAGAAGTGATAAGCCAGTGATGATTAGTGAGAAGTGCCTATAAGCCAGTGATGATTAGTGAGAAGTGATAAGCCAGTGATGATTAGTGAGAAGTGCCTATAAGCCAGTAATGATTAGTGAGAAGTGCCTATAAGCCAATGATGATTAGTGAGAAGTGCCTATAAGCCAATGATGATTAGTGAGAAGTGCCTATAAGCCAATGATGATTAGTGAGAAGTGCCTATAAGCCAGTAATGATTAGTGAGAAGTGCCTATAAGCCAATGATGATTAGTGAGAAGTGCCTATAAGCCAATGATGATTAGTGAGAAGTGCCTATAAGCCAGTAATGATTAGTGAGAAGTGCCTATAAGCCAATGATGATTAGTGAGAAGTGCCTATAAGCCAATGATGATTAGTGAGAAGTGCCTATAAGCCAGTAATGATTAGTGAGAAGTGCCTATAAGCCAATGATGATTAGTGAGAAGTGCCTATAAGCCAGTAATGATTAGTGAGAAGTGCCTATAAGCCAGTGATGATTAGCGAGAAGTGCCTATAAGCCAGTAATGATTAGTGAGAAGTGCCTATAAGCCAGTAATGATTAGTGAGAAGTGCCTATAAGCCAGTAATGATTAGTGAGAAGTGCCTATAAGCCAGTGATGATTAGTGAGGAGTGCCTATCAGACACCGATGATTAGTTAGAAGTGCCTATAAGCCAGTGATGTTAGCGAGAAGTGCCTATAAGCCAGTAATGATTAGTGAGAAGTGCCTATAAGCCAGTGATGATTAGCGAGAAGTGCCTATAAGCCAGTAATGATTAGTGAGAAGTGCCTATAAGCCAGTAATGATTAGTGAGAAGTGCCTATAAGCCAGTAATGATTAGTGAGAAGTGCCTATAAGCCAGTAATGATTAGTGAGAAGTGCCTATAAGCCAGTAATGATTAGTGAGAAGTGCCTATAAGCCAGTAATGATTAGTGAGAAGTGCCTATAAGCCAGTAATGATTAGTGAGAAGTGCCTATAAGCCAGTGATGATTAGCGAGAAGTGCCTATAAGCCAGTGATGATTAGTGAGAAGTGCCTATAAGCCAGTAATGATTAGTGAGAAGTGCCTATAAGCCAGTAATGATTAGTGAGAAGTGCCTATAAGCCAGTAATGATTAGTGAGAAGTGCCTATAAGCCAGTGATGATTAGTGGAAGTGCCTATAAGCCAATGATGATTAGTGAGAAGTGCCTATAAGCCAGTAATGATTAGTGAGAAGTGCCTATAAGCCAGTGATGATTAGCGAGAAGTGCCTATAAGCCAGTAATGATTAGTGAGAACGGCCTATAAGCCAGTGAAGATTAGCGAGAAGTGCCTATAAGCCAGTAATGATTAGCGAGAAGTGCCTATAAGCCAGTAATGATTAGCGAGAAGTGCCTATAAGCCAGTAATGATTAGTGAGAAGTGCCTATAACCCAGTGATGATTAGCGAGAAGTGCCTATAAGCCAGTAATGATTAGTGAGAAGTGCCTATAAGCCAGTGATGATTAGTGAGAAGTGCCTATAAGCTAGTGAT